>NC_051155.1:224342607-224607607 GCF_013339745.2 Dermacentor silvarum
TGGGGACGAGAGACTGAGTCTTGAAGCAGGCGAAAAGGAGACGAAAGCTTTATACACTATGTACAAATATGTACAGATATAGCAGGAATAGCAGGTAATAGCTGGTAATATCTGCCATTAGCTGGGGATAGCTGGTCAAAGCAGTGAGAGCTGGTAAGAGCGCACCAGACCGACGGGGCGGCCAGTGGCGACTCTCTCTTTAAGAATGGGCCGGTTCCTCCTTAAATCCCCTTGGCGGCGGCTCCTCGTCGACAGGAGGAAGAGGGGACGGTTGCTGACGTCACTCGCGTCGCATTGTGTCGTCGCGTCCCCCTGGCGACTCGTCGACAGGACCCCGAGGGACGGGTGGCGATGATGGCCGGGGCTGCTTGCACGTCGGCAGGACACAGACGGGGCAGTTGCCGAGGTCCCCCCGCGCCGTATTGTGTCGCCGCCTCCCGTTGGCGACTAGTCGGCAGGACCCAGAGGGACGGGTGGCGATGATGGCAGGTGCTATGGCACAACAGCACCCCCGCCGCCAGACAATGCATCCAGAGGTCGAGCTGTCCGACGCAGCTCGGAAGAATGGATGCGCCGGTTGGGCGACGTCTAGGATGGTCTGGAGGTATCGGCTCTGCCGCTTTTCCCGCCGGTGGTCTTTTCTGCTGCTCGGTCCTGATAATGTCCACTGGAACGACCAAGAATCAACAACGCCAAACCACTCCGGCCAAAGCAAGCACCCTCCGAATGCTCTCCAAACCGCCAGACCAAAATCATCGAACAAAGCATTTTTCGAGATCTGGCTACGCTAAACAAAACAAAACAAAATAAAACAACAACAACAAAAAATCCCGAACAACACGAGACACGTATCTGAGAGAGAAATTCGAGATACGGACCTCCTTTTTTTTTTTTTAATTGTCAATGCGCGAGTCTTAATCAAATCAGAATTGCGTCGCAAGCGATTCTCAACTGTAATGCGGGCGGGTTGGCAAAGATCAAGGTTGCCGAAGATGACTTAATTTTGCCCCCGAAAGCCGTGACGCAAAGGCTGAACGCCGCTAATGTTTGCGCTTGGGCGCCACTTCACAAAAGCGCGGAATGACATCTGACTGTAAATGCCAACCGAAAGAGCCCGCCGCTTAGTGTTGTCTAAATGCACTCGGCGAAACGAGTACCACATTTTTAAAGCACAGAAGCGGTTCTAACAAAAAATAAACTCACGCGAACGACATAAAAACAAACGTGAATCAAAATTATATACTGGCACTTACAACTAACGCGTACAATACAAAAACCAAGTCATAATCGAAATTAAGAATTTAGGCTTTTCCTAACCTAGATATACGAACAATAACAAACAAATGAAAACACTGACGTTTTCTCTACCTGAGAGTTCAGGAATCAGGCCTCAGTAAATTAATGATCAACAAACTAAAACATGTCGGTGTCTCGCGAAAAGAAAGGACCAAAGCAATAAAAAATGCGCTCTTGGCATATCCACCCTTTCCTACGCTCAACACGCGACTCAACTTTAACGCAAAGAAACACACCAAACAAAATGATTACTAAAAGGACAAATAATAAAATCGGCTTTCAAAGTACCATGTTCACAATCAATTGGTGCTCGCAAGCACACCCTTTCAGACGCGCTCGAGCGGGTCGCCCATTCTCGAGCGTACGCGTTGTCCACTCGCGACACCAGAACAAGGCTGATTTGGCCGTAGCCGGGACTTTCAAACTGCTGCCTCTAAACACTCGGGGAGGGGCGCATCCCCGGACCCGCGAGCGCGCGGTCCCTTTGTCCGCTAGGCCGTCGCCTTTCCTTCCCCCAGGAAGGGAGCGGCCATTGAAGCAGACTTTCGAGCATACCCGACGCTTCGCTACGTTCCTCTGCTTACAATTCATTGATATCGCTGAGAACCGACGGAATTTGCGGCGTCTGAATTTCTGCGAAATCCTGCCTTTACCGACGCGTGTCACGCCTATTACAGAACGCAGCAGCCGCCTAAGCTTCGGGTTCACCATGCTCCGCTTTTTCCTAACGGCTTGGCAGTTGGAGCATTTGACCTGGCTCGTATCGCCGCCCGAGTCCGACTTTCTCGGCTTGCGCCTTCGTCGTTTGCCCTCGGCGCGGCTCGCAAAGCTCGCGGTCTCGGCACTCGTACTCGCAGGTGCCCTGCCTTCTCGTCGCAACGACATAGCTCCGGGCGGCAAAACCAAGCTAGCCTCATGGTCGTCGCTAGATGTCTGCACTTCTAACAGAACATAACTGCATCCGACGCCATCTGAGCTAGGCGGCTTGCCCTGCGGTCTCTCCTTGACTAGCCTGAGCGTATCGCTGCCATCAAAAGGACGCAGAATTTCTCTTTGGCCTTCGTCGTCAGCCACAATTTCCAAAGCGGCTTCTTTAGACAGCGGCGCAACAATGTGTTCGCGCTCGTCGATAAGCGTGTGCACCGATTGCTGCACCATAGCATTTCCCTGGCGCACTGAGCTAGTAGCCATCTCAATACGCGGTCTCTCCTCGACAGGCTCGGCATTGTGGCTATCAAATTGGTCCTGGCAGTCGGCCTGACTTACGACATCAAAATGACTCAACAAAGCCTTCTTAGCTTCATCGTAGTCCCGCTCTCTGCATCAAGCAGCTGTTCCAGAACACACGAGAGTTACGAGGAAGCAACAGGATCAACCGCTCGGACCAGAAATCCCGGTTGACACCTTCTTTCTCGCAAACCTTTTCAAAGTCCGCAAGAAAAGTAACAATGCTATCGCCCGCCTTGAAACTACAAAGATGGTATCGCGCTGTGCGCCATATCCATGTTTGATTCTGTCGACGGCTCTCTCGTCTTGCCCTTTCCTCGGGACTTACGTGCTCTTTCGCTTCAAGCTCGCGCCTCTCACGTCGCTCGCGTTCCTTTGCCTCCAGCTTTCGCTCAACAATCATCTCCCAAGCCTCTTCGGCTTCCTCGGTCGTCACGTCCTCCGCTCGCATCACGTCGAGAATCGCTTTCCTTGCTTTTTCGGAGCCGGCGGAAATGCCCAACTCCTCGCAAATTTGAATGAGGTCCTGAACTTGGAATTCCTCCATCGCGATCTCGTTCCTCGTGTTGCTTGCCCACAAAATTTACCCTTACCTTAAACTAGAATCGACTATTCAAGGAAGGTAAATTCGTAATGCTAGCCTACCAAAACAACAAAACTCTACTAACATCTGCCTGTGCTAGAGAGGTCTGGCGACAAGAAAAGCAAACATCGGGCACTCACCCAGCCAAAGTGGTTGACGCCGGTCGATCTGGTAGCTGCCATCGAGCGGTGTAGCAGGCGTCTTCGCTCCTCGTATCTCGCAGCTTGCCATCCGCTGTTCAGATACTGGTTCGCCAATCCCATAGCTGCCATCCACTATTGCGACTCGGGGTCGGGGACGAGAGACTGAGTCTTGAAGCAGGCGAAAAGGAGACGAAAGCTTTATACACTATGTACAAATATGTACAGATATAGCAGGAATAGCAGGTAATAGCTGGTAATATCTGCCATTAGCTGGGGATAGCTGGTCAAAGCAGTGAGAGCTGGTAAGAGCGCACCAGACCGACGGGGCGGCCGGTGGCGACTCTCTCGTTTAACAATGGGCCGGTTCCTCCTTAAATCCCCTTGGCGGCGGCTCCTCGTCGACAGGAGGAAGAGGGGACGGTTGCTGACGTCACTCGCGTCGCATTGTGTCGTCGCGTCCCCCTGGCGACTCGTCGACAGGACCCCGAGGGACGGGTGGCGATGATGGCCGGGGCTGCTTGCACGTCGGCAGGACACAGACGGGGCAGTTGCCGAGGTCCCCCCGCGCCGTATTGTGTCGCCGCCTCCCGTTGGCGACTAGTCGGCAGGACCCAGAGGGACGGGTGGCGATGATGGCAGGTGCTATGGCACAACACTGCAGAGTGGCGCAAAATCAGCGTTACAAATATGGTTTACTTGAACGAGGATCCTACGGTCTCCTCGCTCAAGACACGGTCGAATTAAACGATTTTGCAGTAAGCTAGCTATCGAATCATATTTCATTCCATTCGGTTCCAGGGGCCTGTTTTATACGGAAAAGAGCTCGCCGATGAGGAAGCAAGGATAGTCGGCAACAATGCCACGGAAGCATTATACTTCATTTCTTTGACCAAATACTAATGATCTATGAACAATAATATACACCATAATGGGCGCAATACCTAGGATATATTGGGCGAAGCGGAGTCATTGCCTTCACCGACTCGACTATATAGGATTGCTACTGTTGCCGCCCACAACAAAGAGAAGTCACGCAAGCTTGATGCCCAGGTTACTGCTATAGGTTGGTCATCACTTGGTGGTATACCTACACCTTACTGACCGTGCAGAAAGTCTGGACTTCAAGAAGCGCGTTATGCCTGAAACTACAGAACGCGTGCTGTCCATCTGCTCGTGGTGTGCAGTTCAAGGACAGGCACTGGAAACCATTTGTCGAATTTGGACAGCCGACTTTGGTCCCAGCCCTTAACGTCGGCGGGATGCTCCAAAAGATCCTCGTCAAATTGCCGCAGGACATTTGTGTGCATATGGCGCCTTAAATCTATAGACTTTGCTGTACATGTTCATTCCACCGATCATTTCCGTCCTCATCATCAACACTTTTCCCTCTTTGTACAATAATACTCCCAATGAATTTACCGATTGCTGAGTAGCTGGTCAGAACTTCGATTCAGGTCGACCTCTGGGCTTTTTCCATCCCAATAAACATCTACACCTGCCTAGACTTCCTGCCCATGGGGCTGAGAGGGTGATTCTCGAGAGCAGTGAGCAAGGCGCTAAGTTGCAGTGCTTGCGCAGTCCACTTCCAACTCGAAGTGTGCGTCTATACCGGCAGCCCGCACAACATTTATCTTGTCCAACCTGACTTGAGTCTGTCGCGCATAGAAGTCGTCCTTGCAGCGAAGCCTATCCGGGAATATAGTTGAGTTACTAAGATTACCTGGACGCCCCAGGTTAACACTTCGACCCACGTCGTGCTCTTTAAACAATCAGTTATCTCTCGCTGTTACAATGTTACACAAATGTGATCGAACGTTTCTGTTGTTACTCCACACAGGGAAGACGGGTTTATCCCTGCGTCGCTACGCGTATTTGCTCTATACCAAAGTAGCCACGTCGTAATCATCACCTTCCCAGCTGCACATCCACACATCAGCGTATACAGATATCGCCTCCGCCCGTTTGCTTCCCGGGGTTCGAGCGCAACAGGTATGGGTTCCACGAGGGAAGCCTCCCGCTGTGCAGCGCAACCACTCGGGCTTCCGCTGCCGCTGCTTCTGCCGCTCGTGCGATGACAGGTCGCGGGGGGCGCCGCCGTTGCCGCGACCACAGAGCGGAGGCGCACGTGATGCATTAATTGCGCCTGAGCTGAGACCGGGCATGCGGCGGCGGCGACCGCCTCAAGCTCGGGATCCGGTTTCTCCTCTGGCCGGCCGCTGCTTTAACAGAGAGGGAGTCGAAGAGGAGAATCGCCGCCGGAGCACGTTGTCCGATTGTGCGCGCCGGCCGCGCGGTTGACTCGCGGCTCTCCGCCGCGCAACCGCCGCCAGCGATCGACGGCCGGACGCGGATGACCGGACGCTCTGTGCCGCCGAGCCGCAGACACGCCGCCGCGTGCCAAGCGAAGCGTGAGCAGCGGCCGATGCTCCTCGATGGTCCCCCCCCCCCCTCCCCCCCTTTAACCACGACCAGCAGCAGCAGCAGCAGCAGCAGCGACGGCGGCAATGAAGCGCTACGCGCGGCTCCTTCTCCTCTGTATCCACGAACCTGCCGAATAAGCCTCACGCTCGACTTCCTCCTGCCGCCGCTGCCGCCGTAGCGAAAGATGCGGGGGGAGGGTGGCGTCATCCTAAAGCACGAATCGGCGTGCGCGAGGCTGCGAATTCTCGAATCGCTAATCAAACCTGCCCGGTGGCACAAGATCGTGGTTCAAGAGAGGCCGCCGCCTGAGAGACGGGCAGCAACAGACTCCTCTTCTCCTTGTCTGATAATCGAAAGTGTGTATATACATTTAGCCTGCAGACGTAAGGGATAGCCGCGTTCTCGCGAGATGACGGGCACGCAGTGGCGTGGAACTCGGGTGCTGACGGCGGCCGAAGATGACCGACCTGGGAACGGGTCGCCCGCCTAATGTCGTGATACAGCTTTATCGTGCGCCTGCAGCCAAACAAAACAAGCCATATATAGAGAGTCCTGCTTCCCACAAACGAAGCCGTGGGATTGATACTCGGTCCCTCTGCGGTGCGCCGCTGGTTCGGATATGCAAAAATGCCAGGACCTCCCAGACGTCGATGATATGCACGCGTAGTGAATAGCGATGTGACCCTCATGGACACCCGGCACCCGGCTCTTACAGCAGTTTATCTCGCTCTCTTTTCAGAAGACAGTTTGCGTAGCGACATGCTACGTGTATTCAGTCGTCAAAAATAATACAATAATTGAAGGCATTTTGAGTACGAAAGCCACAGCTTGGCTATGCCGCACGCTGTATAGTAGGGAGCTCCGGAATAATTTTCAAGCGAAGCTTGTATACTCTTGCCGCGTGCGCCGGTGATGTAACGCTAAAAAAAAAAAGAAAAAAAAAAAAAACTAGCTGCTCTCAGAGTTGCACAGGTGATCGGCACGCGCTCGTGCCACTGCTCCTGCGTTCGTCGTCGTCGTCTGCTTCCACAGCGGGCTGCATTACCGTTAATCATTCCAGCGTAGAATTTCGCATCTCAACGGGGAGGCCGTGTTTACGAGGGTATGAGCCATTGCTTAAGGGGGTATGAGCCATTCATTGTCTTTCGTAACGAACAGATTTAATTTTGAAGAAATATCGTGGAAATCCATTCAGAATGAACGCGCTCTGGAAAGGCCTCGTCGTCGACGTGCCCATTCGAGCGTGAGGGCTTCCGAAGCCAAGGCGAAACGTCAGCGAAGAGCCGCCGACCCCGAGTTGTGGGAGCGCGATGTGGAGGCCAAACGTCAGCGTCGTCTAGCCCTCCAGGAACCCGACAACGGTGGTGCACGCCTCGGCAACGCTAGCGCCAACTTCGCCACGTGCGACGGCCAGATTTCAATGTGAGTTTCTCAACCGGAACTTCGGAAGCCAGCTGCAGTTCGTGTGACCAGTTGTGGTACGAGCACAACGTGGTACTCATCAGTGCAATTCGTTCGGAGGAACACCTAAGAAACACACGACAATCTTCGCTTACCCCAATTTCCTCGACAGGGGAAGGGCTACTATATTTTTTTTCTTAATCAACCTGAGACTCGCACTGTTAGGTGCACCCAAGTCTACGAATATGGTTGATAAGTACTGTGCCTCTTAATTCCTGTAACGGCTGGTAGATAAAGGCACCGACACATTAGTTTAGCACACTTGCATATACTAGAAACCATAAAATATGCGTTTCCCGAACGTGAAACAACACTTAGCATGGAGGTGGGGGGACACTTTTAAGGTGTGTTACTATTTGACAATAGGGGCGTAGCCAGTAGTAGTAAGTGGTTCGTATGGAAAAGGAAAGGTTGACGCTATCTTCTGCAGCCCTTGAGGGAGCACGGCTCAGCGCCAATCAGGGGAAGGGGGGCACACCGGGCACATGCAATCACCCCCCCCCCCCCCCGCACCCACCCCCACCCACCGCCAAATTTCTGTCAACCAGACGCCGTCTGCCCAGCTTCCACCGCCCCTCCACCTTGAGAAAATTTCCTGGCTACACCACTATTTGATAGTAAAATTGCACCCGAAATGCCGGATCTGGCATGCCGTCGTGACACAGAGCAAAATTTACTGACGAAGAGGAGAAGGAGCAAAGAAAGAGAGAAGGCAGGAATGTTAACCAGAAAAGCGCCTGGTTGCTGGTTGGCTACCCTACGCTGGGGGAAGGGAACGGGAAACTAGAAAGTTGAGAGAGAGAGAGAGAGTTATTTTGTAGTAGAAAGGCTTGGTATGATGACATTGTTGATAAAAATAAATAAATAAGAGGCAATAGACTGTAGAGAGAGCTATTTTTCTTTTGCCTTCGTTGGCGAGTGACAGCCGCAGCAATCGTAAGAACGGAGCGAGAGAGTATCGTGTACCGCAACTGGAACAGTTTCGTAGAAGCAAGTATTACGGTGAATTATTTAGGGCGCTCTGTATTGTTCTGTGGTTTAGAGGGCTCGGAGTCTCACTTACAACAAGAAAAAAAAAGATACAAGAATGCAAAAAAAAAAAAAAAAAACATACAGAGATATAAAAAAGCAGCAAACTTGTCCGAATTCTTTCGTCCGAGTTTAAACGTTGCACAAACGTTACGTCTCGCATTCCGCCCCGTCAAGTCGCAGCGCTGAACAGCAACGCAATGTGGTTTGTCGTCCTCATTTACCTGCTGCCGATAAACGGTGGATATATATGCAGATGAGGGCGCCCGATAATCAAATTACTCTCGCAGTGGCGGCGGTGGCGTCACGCCCCGTCTCCTCGAAGGGGCTGCTAATTGCCGTTATTATTACCTGTCTTCCTTTTTCTTCTTTTTTTTCTTTTTTTTTTCCTCCGCGTAAGTAGCGGAACGTATAGCCTCGAGCACAGCAGTCCAGATGATTTTGTGAGTAGATGAGAGTTTGACCAACGGAACAAGCTGATGGGCTAGTTAGTGTATGGCATTAGGTAGAGTGTAGCACAACCGGAACTGAAAGACGAAGGAAGATGCAACTGCACTATAGGAACAGAGGTATTTTATTGCACGTGATAAATATGCAGGGTATCCCAACTATCTATCATGCACCAAAATTTTAAAAATTTGCAAATGCCACGTAGCTGGGCAGAACCAAGGTAATGCTGTTTGCCGCCGCTCGGAGGTGCAAATGTTATTTTTTGCATTCCGCCTAATTACATAATTAGTCTTAATTAATTAATCAACTTCTCACACATTATAATGAGATTAAAAGTGTCAATGAGAAAATTGTGGAGCAACATGAAAAACTCCTGATACAGCTTTCTGTTGCTCAATACGTGCTACCTAAAAGGGTTTTTCCGAGCGTGAAAGAAGCCCGCGAATACACGAAAAATTGTAGAGCGACTGACCGCTCGAGGCACTTTGCGTGTATTCGTGGGCTTCTTTCACGCTCGGAAAAAACACTTTTATGTAGCACATATTCGGCAACAGAAAGCTATATCGGGAGTTTTTCATGTTGCTCTACAATTTTTCCATTGACACTTTTAATCTCATTATAATATGTGAGAAGTTGATTAATTAATGACTAATTATGCAATTAGGCGGAATGCAAAAAATAACCTGTGCACCTCCGAGCGGCGGCAAACAGCATTACCTTGGTTCTGCCCAGCTACGTGGCATTTGAAATTTTTTGGAAAGTGAGTGAGTGAGTGAGTGAGTGAGTGAGTGAGTGAGTGAGTGAGTGAGTGAGTGAGTGAGTGAGTGAGTGAGTGAGTGAGTGAGTGAGTGAGTGAGTGAGTGAGTGAGCGAGTGAGTGAGTGAATGAATGAGTTAGTGAGTAAATGAGTGAGTGACGAGTGAGTGAGTCAGTGAGTGAATGAGTGAGCGAGTGAATAGGTGAGTAAATGAGAGAGCCAGTGAGTGAGTTAGTGAGGGTGAATGAGTGAGCGAGTAGACTACCGCGCATCAAATTAGTGAAATGTGGCTTCAAGTGAGCAAACGAGGCAGTAGTATATAGAGAAAGCAAAGAAAGGGAGGAGGGATAGACGGACGGACAGGGAGGTTAGCCACTTCTCAGACCGGCTGGCTACCCTGTGCTGGGGAAGGGGCGTTTGTCAAGTCTATCTAACACTCTTGAAAGTTCTTTCCTGGGCGCACTGAAACGGGGACATAAATAGGCACACGGGTGCGTGCTTGAGCGACTTCGTGATAAACTTCACGAAAGTTAGTCAAGCGAGCCTTGTGAAAGTTTTGCCAAAGTCAAGCGAGCCTTGTGAAGAATGTTTGCTATGTTGTATGGTGATGATGATGTTTCTATACTTTGTCCTTTTTGTGTGTTTCGACGGAAACGCCACGATTACATCTGAAGTCGAACACCTGCTTTTACCGGTGCCATTCTTCGAGTTTTCTTTGCCTCCGTCGCCTACACTCTGTGAAGGGTAACTTTGCCGCGGGATGTTCTGGGCTGACAGCGCTGCTCTTAATGGTGAGACCGATAACACGGTATCCACGGTTAGAATGATATTATTTGGGTCGTTGTGTATTATCGGCACGGTTTTACGAGGTGCGAATCTCGGACTCAATCAAAAGCTCAAGGATCGCAGGAGATTCCTCGAGACAGATTGGAAGTTAACAGCCATTTCACCAGGGGCGCTGTTTCCAACAGATGTAAGAGATATTCTAATTCTCTTTCTTATTGTTTTTTTTTTTCTTTTTTGTCTACTCGAGGCCCTCACCATTTGCATGATTTCCGGGTGTTCGGCGGTCTGGCACCATTACTGAGCAGACATTAGCATTCTCATTTCTTTACAGCCAAGCTGTTTACCTCTAGCCACCGTATGCATCCCTCGCATGCGTTCCCACGGGGCGGGCGGGGGGGGGGGGGGGGGGGGGGGAGAGGGAGGCCTGGGCGACTTGCGTACGTATCGGCTACAGGAATGTAGACGATACGATTGGACAGGGATGGAGACAATTGTGCACGTGGCCTGTGCTTCTGTGGTCTTAACGTCACGCGCGTCGGCGGTGCCGGCGCTGCAGGAATAGACATTTCTGCAAGCGGGAAGGCCTCACGGCCTCCCATCCCACCCCGGGCCTGACAGGCTCGGAACCACACCCCCGCAGACTCTGCAGCACTTTGCGGCCTACCACCTCGGCCGATACGTGCCGCCAATGCCTGCCGGTTTGCTACGCCTAGCCATGGTGACTCCACTCTATCCCTTCTTTCGCTCCCACTTACCCCTCCCCGTTGGCGCTGAGCCGTGCTCCCTCAAGGGCTGCAGAAGATAGCGTCAACCTTTCCCTTTCCTCAAGAACCACTTACTACTACTGCACGAGGAATAAGGATTATAAACAGGGATAAGGTGCCTCAGAAAGGCTGGCCAATGTTTCGATAGGAGGACCTATCTTCGTCAAAGGCGGCCCTCCCATGCATCTGCCTCAACCGCTACTACTACTGCAGGAATAGAGACGGCTAGAGGGAGAGGGGGAAAGAGGGAGGTGACGAGAGAGAGATTATTGTTGGAAAGGGTGAAAGATTGGGTTAAAGTGCAGCGCGATAACTGTCTCTCAATAGAGGACACCTCAACCGCGCTGCACAGGGGGATGGGGAGTGAAAGGAAAGAGAAGGGAAAGAGGTCGCAGGCGCAGGAGCGGAAGCAGCAGCAGCATCGCCGCAGGCGCGCGACGCTGCAGCAATGGAGACGGGTATGGGGAGAGGGGGAATGAGTGTGGCGACGCGCCTGTGCACGTGTGTTGCGCTTCTGTGGTTATAACGTCACGCGCGTCAGAGGTGCCGGCGCGGTTGCATCAGCGGTTGAGGCAGATGCATGGGAGGGGCGGTGACCGCCGCAGCGATTGTGTCGGCGTATATAGTGTGGTGTCGTATGAAATAAATGTATGATTTCATAATGTATGTAGCCCATGTATACAGCCTACACCGCTTCGCTGGTAATCCGTCCCCATATGAATGCTGTGGTCCCACAATTTCTTTTTCTAGTCCTTCACCATTCACTGTAGTTTCGACTTAAGGATGCAAAATGGTCTGAACTTGAGCTTGTAAGTACGGCTTCATGGCGGAAAACAGCGCCTAAACCAGAGCAAGAAAGAGAGGACAGTATACTAGGCGCTGCTCACCTAATCCTATCCTCTCTTGTTTCGTTTAACGTACGCGTTCTTCTTTCCGCCACGAGGCATTAGGGTGATTAAATTCCTCGCGCCGACCTGCATGCTGGCAAAAGGTGAAACGGAGCACGGGGGTACAACGTGTTCATTCGTACGTTCGGGCACTTAAAAGCGCTGCAGGCGCTGCTCACGGAGAGATTCCGTCACGTGCGCACTCAACTGCATCCGGAGCGCGCGCGCCCCGGCCGCTCACAATTCTGAGCGCAGCACGCGCATATAGACGTGATCGGATGCGCACGTGAGACGGGCGGGCGTATAGTGTCCGTCTCAGAATAGCAGCGGGTGCGCCGGCCACCACCACGCTCGTGGAGAAAGGAGTCTGAGCGGACGAAAGGGCCCGGGCCGGGCCTCCCAGCGGACCCTCTACTCATCTCGCTCTCATCTCCCTCGGCGTCGTGTAAACACACGGGCGAGCGCTCGCCGCAGGCCGCCGCCTGTCCTGAGGATATCCGTCGTCGACACGGCGCGCGCGCCGAGCTGCCATCTGGCCTGCGGCCCTCGCTCGAGTGGGTGCTCTTGCGGCGCGCGCGGTCCAGCTTGGCGGGAATGCGATGTTGGGGCTAGTTATCGCCGCAGATATAGTGGTCGTGCATTTGTCGGGTGCATATACGAACCCACGAACCTTTTCAGGCGTTGACTGTAGGCCTTCCCATCGGGCGAGGCGGAAAGGCCTTTCCTCCTCTCTGGCTTGTGCGAGCCGGCGCGGCGCTGTGTGTTGTCATCACGTGGTGCGAAACGATTTGGCGATGTTTTAGCTCGTTGCCCGCGAAATTTACGTGATGCAAGTTCAACAAGGTCGTTAAAGAACAACTGTCTAGCCTTTCAGTGCGGCAAGTATAACTACAGTGTGCGGAAATGTCTCTGCTGCGCAAACATATGCGGAGTGCTGCACCATCAGCCGCGGTGTGTGTATGTGTTGTGAACTATTTTCACTGTATCGGTTTTTACTTGACGAAGAGCAGCGGTGTCTGTGAATTACCCCAGTGATTTGGAAAATCTTCTCAATATCTCAACGCTTGGCGTAAGAACTAAAACATATAAGAGTGTTCGTATACGGCCAACCTAATGCAACCCCGAAACATCTGAGCACCAATCGTTATGAAATATTAGCGTCAGCCATCGGCACCGCTTTTCACGCATTTCGAGTCTAGTAGACCCGAAGTCACTATTACAGACTACGTTATTCTCCTCTATGAGGCCAGTGGCGTTGCTCAACACAGCAATCACTGCGATTGGTAAACCAGCATGATACACAAAAGACTTGTGCTTCGGCATTGCCTTTTTGCCCTGTACAGCAGTAATATCTTAAGGGTATCGCATAAAAAGAACCCGACGGGTATTTGTGGGTGCTCAATTTCTGTAAAACGGGCCAATGCCTTCTACAGGAAGGGACGAACAGACTGAACAACAACAAAAATTGGTCTTCATTCTCTTTTTTCGAGAAAAAAAAAAGAAATAAAATAAACACTGGCTAACGAGAGACCTCAGGCGGCATGCCATGCTTATACCATGTGCGATATAGAACAAAATGATCTATAACCCAGCATCTACCACTGCTTGGGATGCTCACGCAGTCCGCAGCTGGTCGCTCAACCACTCGACAGGTGTGATTCACACTGTACGGTTTGCTGTTATTACTAACCAAAACTATTTCATTCGTCGGCGGAAACGTCGTCCAACAAACGAGGTAGCCACGCAATGAATCTACAGCTAACAATTTGAACACTTGTCAAAAGTAAACGGAGAACTTCCTCCGCAGCAGAACTGTACACACGCTGTAAGTGTCGTCATATGTTTCGTAACTACTCATTTCCGCTAAACCACAGCTTAGAATTACATGAATGCTGCAGTAAGGTCACATTCGTGAAACGAATTTTCAGGAATTCACAACTGCTCTCCGAGGCTGATTGCATTCTCAAACACGCGCACATACGCCGAGCTGGGTGCTCCATCCACCTCAACGCCAGCAGAAACACCAGCCAGGCCTACTAAAATCACTTCAGTACGTCTCACATAACCGTTTCACACCATGTCATACTAAATAGACCACGCCAGCGCGAGAACAACCGACCAGAAACTGCCGCCGAACGTATACCAGGCATAAAATGCGGAGTGAACGCCCAAGCCAGCAAGTAAGTGAGTGGTCCTGGTCCCTTTTGACGCAGGGCAGGCGTTTGTCAACGCCACAGGAGATATAGAACAGCAAGAAAGGAAATAAAGTGAGGCGTATAAAGTAAAGAGAGGAAAAACATAAAACACAGTTCGTCACAGTACAGTGTACTAGTAGTCACAGTCTTTGAGGCCGTCTGGTTGGTCCGGTTCACTGTTCTGCATGATTACTGCTCATAGGTGGCGCCACTACCTACGCAATATGAATATCTTGAACGGAATAGGGACATGCAAGCAATAGTCCCGCGTAAGCTTGCCGAAAGCAACCAGAGGCAACTCAGGACAATTACAGAAGCAGCACATTATGTTAGCTGCAAGTTTTGGTCGTACGCGACGTCCCTTGACAGGAAACCTCCAAGCCCAGCGCTGTGTGATTCCTCAGAAAACAGGGTCGGCGAGCACATCGGCGAGCACATCAACATCGGCGAGCACACCCACATCGGCGAGCACATCACTGCATATGTCCAACAACTATACGCGATGCCACGGCCAGAGCCAACTGAGCAGTCAGTGATGCCCAAGAGGGCAGCGGATGAGGACCATCCTCCCTCGAGTGACATAAAATGGGAAGTATCGCGTCGCGAGGTGGACCGCGCCATCACTGGCATTGCGGCAAACAGTTCCCCAGGCCGGGAGGAGATCCCAGCAGGCCTCGCGAAACATCTTGGGAAAAAAAAAAAAAGAAAACTCGGGCTACACTAGCCAAAGTTTTCAAGAACATAATAGAGGGTGACCCGATATCTGACGATTAGCACCAGGGACGGATGTGCTTGATACCCAAGAGAGGAGGCAATAGCAGTCTGATTCAAGACTACAGACCCCTCACAGTGAGTATACTGTGCTTTAAATAGTATTCGCACGAGTCTTAATAGACTGGCTGACCGCATGGGCCGAAGCAAATACTAACACAGAGCTGCAAAATGGCTTCCGCAGAAACAGACGCCTGGAGGACAACCTCGACGCTGATGGCACCAGAAAAAATAGCGACCAAATGTGCTAGAGAGGGTAAAGGAGGCGGACACCTCCCAGTGGAGAGCTAACATGCAGGCGGAAACACCACTTGCACTTTACCGAGCTCACAAGGGCGAAATCATCGTGGAACCCCTGTGTGGCGGCAGCGCTCTGCTCTTATTGAAGCTCGAGCGGTAGCACTGCGCGCACTCGTATACCGCCAGCGTTTCGACCACACCCCAGACGTACAGATGGCGGCGTGTAGAGCATGTGGGCAACACGCCGAAACAATCGACCATCTCGTCCTGAACTACAGGTAGCTCTCACCATCCCCACAAGGAGACACCAGCATACAGTAGGCACTTGTATTCGCGACAGACAGCGAACGCTGCGCAACTACGTCCGTCACAAAGGACAGACTACAAAAATAGTGGAAAGTGACGCGAATCCGGACGGTGAACCAATGAAGTGTTGTGCTAGTGTGTGTGGTTCGTTGTTGTTGTTGTTTTCTTCTTATTTTTTCCCCCGGCTAGGATGCAAAGGTTGCGTCCGACCGATAAAAAGGGTCTAGCGACAGATCATCATCATCATCATCATCATCATCATCATCATGGCGGTGCCTATGAATAATAGGTCTATATATGGTGGGAGCTCTTACTGCTCTTCGTGTCTTAACTGCCAACAGCAGTTACACTCTATGGCGTGCGTTGAACGTGTCTGTTTGAGAATTTTGAGCGATTCTCATAAAGCATTTTTATATTGTTTCTTCTTCTATATCATCCTTAATTCTCTTTACCCCATTTCACCAGTGCACACGTAGTGTGCGCCGACGGTCGCGCTGCTCATGTTTTTGCATCTATTTTCTGCGGGTTCCGCGTATGCAGAACTGTTGTTGATTTTTTTTTATTTATTTAAGTACGAGATTTTCGCTTCGCCTCGTTTGTAAGGTGATTAAATCACGCCGTGTTTTATCAAAATGGTTGTAAGCAAGAGCTTCTTTAACAGCGTTATTATTTTCACCGGAGGACATCTTCGATATTGTGGTTGCTTGGAAAATGTGTTAGAAAAGACGTAGCTAAGGGCGAGGATTACTGCTACATATATAGTACTGCTGATCGATTTTCGCAGAAAAATCCACGTTACCTTTATGACGTCTTTACGCCCTATAATGTTGTCTGAACAGACTTACTACGCAGAGTGCTGTTTTTCTTTCACGAGTGCCTTTTCGCGCGCGCATTTTGTACTCAATCGAATTTCCTTATTTTGTTGCGTCATATAGGAGTGCAATGCCTACGCCGCAAAGGACGAAACCCGGCCTTGCCGCCAACGCGCATGCATTTGGCTTGGCCGGCGCTGCTCCGCGCTTCTAAACATATCGTGTGGTTTCACTCTTCCGTAACAATCGGCAAAAAATTCTCAGAAGTTGGTACGACTTCAACTTTGTACGTTTCCAAGCAGGTCACTAAGGGAATTTCAGATTGCAAAAACTGCCGCGGGAAGAGCAGTTCGTCGATGTAGACAGCGGAATGGCATTGGCGGAGCAGCGCTAACTAGCGTTTTTATTCACCAGTGCGTTTGTTGACATCGTTGACTAGTGTACGCGTTTTCGTTATCAAATTCGCAATTTCTCTTCTTGAGATGACTTTGAAGGCACTTATTCGGTGATGTCGCGTGTCAACAAAGCAAAGCGGCTACTTAACACCGGTTGTAGTTCGTATAAATGGCTTCATTGCGCTCGTCCGCGGGACGCATCACCTGTCATGGACGCAGCTGTCACCTGTCATATTAGGGACACTTCGTACATCACCCATTTGCAATGTTATAGGTTACTTTCTTATCGCGCTTAGTTCTTTATAATCAGCTTACAGCCCGAAAATATTACCGCGCGTTTTTTTTTTAATCTTTATAACGCCACCCCTATAATACAGCACATCCGCGACGTAAGTAGAAACTTGTGGCCGATGCTCCACATACAAATTTGCTCGTTCACTGGTGGTGATGACCATCACACTGTGACACGTACATGCACATCAAACCCGAAGCAGCCTTTTCGGCCCGGCCACTTATTTCGATTTGAGTTATACAAGGGTAAAGATTATTACGATAAAAACGAAAGGCCTTTTTGTTTTTGTTTCAAGTATACACAGCGCATTTTCTGATGCATCCCCTCTTCACGCCAGTGTCTTTCTTGCTATCGCCATCGGAAATCAAAACAGCAGTAGTCGAAACGTTTAAGTGCTTAAAGGGGTCAGTAATCGCGCAATACAGCCGGTTATGCCGAGACGAGAATTGACCGATCGAAGTATGGCGACCGATATCCACCTAATGGATGAGGGAGACCTAAGTAATGGAGAGAGCAAGATCGCGTTTATTTTGTTTTGTCCTCGCGCAGAAACGAGACGAAAAGTGGACGAAAAAAAAAAATGATGCAAGTGAGGACGCGCGACATCTTGATGAGATGGCTAGATTATTCAGGTATAGACTCTTTTACTGTGTCTGTCTGTACGGACGGAGACAAATTGGTGGAACATGTCGCACGAACGGGTTGGCTCTTAGCTGCCGCTGCTGCTTTAGAGTATATGGTTCGGTGCAAAAAGATCAAAACGAAAAGGAAGATGAAATGAAAAAGATATATATAAATAAGAATAATGAGCCCGCCACTGACGCGCAGCTGTAGCAGTGTCCGGCCCGGGCCACTTAGTGTAGGGGACGTTATATGGTGGCCCCGATATCGATACGCTGAAAGTTTCACATTTAGTCTGAGATAGCGTGAGGAATGAAATGAAGAGAGACAAAGAAAGAAAGACACAGCCCGCGAAGCCAAAGGCAGCTTGCTTGGGGACAGTGTTTGCTTTTGCTGGGACGACCTGTCAAAAAACGCCGATGTCGTAGAAAGCTGGAGTCTCTCTCCCGCGTGATGCATCTCTTAGAGCGAGATAGCGACGGTTCTGCTGCAGGAGCAGTGCAGGTATGGGTTCGAGAGTGAGTGGGTTGGGGGGAGGGGGGGGGGGGGGGCGATCTTCTCTACTGGAATGCGCGCAGATACACACACACCGCGCGCAGGGACGCGCGGGCCCATTTGCTGGAGAAAAAGGCGCCGAGCGCGCTCACCTTCCTGGGAATTGTTGCGCGTCCCGTAGCAGGAGATAAAGAAGAAGACGAAGAAAAGTAATTATATATTTCTCTTTTCTTGCAGCTCTTCTGGAGAGACAGAGAGAGAGATAAACCGGGAAAGCACTTAGCGTCCCGCCCGTTTCGCCGATAAGCATCAGTGGCGACGGAGCACCGCGCAGAGAACGACGGCTACGGTGGCGGCGGAGGCGAGCATGGCTGCAGTGGGCTTCTTCGGTGAGTGGTGTCGTGGGACGCGAGTCATCACGGAGACCGTCCGGCCTGTCGGCGAGTCGTCGGTCCGTCGCTCCGGCAAACTGGCTGCGCGCGCGCGTTTGTCGTCGTCGGGGAGGTGGGGGCTGGGGGTGGCCGCGGTGGTCATCTATCGGCATGCGCCGGTGAATGGTCGCCCCCGGGGGAGGCGGTGGGGGGGGGGGGAGGGGGGGGGAGGGTTTGCAAGGCTCGCTTTCCTTATGATTCGCGCTGGAATCCCTGTCCCCACCGCCGTCGCCGCTGCCGCGGCCGTCGTATTCGAAAGAAAACACATACTATAGACCAGTGGAGGGACAATACGAACTTGAGTTGACGATCTGTAGTGGCACGCGGCGCAGTGCGCGAGCCTGATGAAATTAGTGCCTCGATTTCTCCTCGCACGACATATAATCTGTCGTCAACCTTAATTGAGTGCGGAAAGGAGATTAAAAGTGCGCGTTCTTCGGAGCGAGTGGATGGAGGAGGACGAAGAGAGCGCCCCCCCCCCCCCCCCTCTCCTCCCCTTAAATGGTGGGCATCTCTGCATTCGCCGGCAAATGGTCGGCTCAGATAAAGACTCTTCTAATTCGCTCTGGAATCGCCGCCACACTTGCATTAAGAAAAATAACGGCCATATAGCAGGAACTGAGAAAGAATATCTGATTTTATTCCCACGGCGGAGGGCCGAGTGAATAGATTTAAAGGGACATTATCAAGAGAGAGAGATATGATCGAGAGACGAAAGGGAAGAAAAGTACAGGCAGGTCAACCAGACGCACGTCCGGTTTACTACCCTGCGCAGGGGAATGGCTGAAAAAAAATCAGTGGCCACTTAGCGGTAAATGCGAGAGAAATGCGTTAGCATTACGTCGCACATCTTTGAGGCCCCGGATCCATGATCTAAAGCGCGTTCACCACATTGCAAGGCGTTATTCAGGAGCTCACAACCGGTCTCTATCTGTCGCTGTCAAAATACATGACGTCACGGGGTCCTGGCACAGGAATTTCAGTGTATCGTCGCCACGTTTGCTTTCGCGTCTTTTCTGGTCTACCCAGGCAGCCCGCCGTGGTTGCTTAGTGGCTGTGGTGTTGGGCTGCTAAGCACCAGGTCACGAGATCAAATCCCGGCCACGGCGGCCGCATTTCGAGGTGAGCGAAATGGGGAAAACACCCGTGTACTTAGATTTATGTTCACGTTAAAGAACCCCAGGTGGTACAAATTATTCCGGACTACGGCGTGCCTCATAATCAGATCGTGGTTTTGGCACGTAAAACCAATAATTTTTTTGGGTCTACTCAGGCGCCCACTGACACTAAGAGGGATCTTTTTGCTATTCCAGAAACACTATTTACCAAAGCAGCATAACTTATTATTCCTCTTTTTTTTTATTACACGATCTTTAGGAGACGTTGGCGCCTTTAAGCGGTGCATGTTACACCTTTTCGCATACAACGAGTACGTACTAAAATGAAATAACAAACCGGCACTGAACAAAACAAATGTAACAAGAACGAAAGAGCCACACTTGAAGTCAGGTCACACAAATGCACTAAAAACAACTCGCAACAGAGATGGCATTAAAAAAAAAAAAAAAGCACTGGTACTTAAAGTCAGTCCACATAAATGTAGTAAAGACAACTTACAAAAGAGCTCACATAAAGCGCACTGTAAAATGCAGTCATCTCGCATAAATACAACTAAAGACAGATAACATGAAGTCCGGTCACAGAAAGCAACACAAACTGTAATCAATAATCGCCAGGAATATTACTCTTCCAGAAATCTCTGGAGGGCCACTAGCGTTTGACTTTGTAACATATCTGTTGGTCATGGGCATGGAAATTTAACATTAAACTCCACATTTTCTTTTACTCCCGCATTTGTAGTTGAAATGCAGCAGAGTCTGCTAGTGCGCCCTGCAACTAATACCAGTGAAAGCGTAATTACGCTGTTAGAAAGCAGAGGTCCGTTAGACAACATAAAACAAGGGGGATTTGTAGGACAGTCTTGCGGTACATATCTGAACGAAGCAGGCACAACTATGCATAACTTTCGTTCGTTTGGTTACATCTCTTTAAGCATGCCATGCGACAAATTGTGTGCATATACTAGACGAAAAGGACTTATAAAGGAAGGCCAAGTAAAAGATTTTGCGTTAATAAGTCAGCCTAGCACGTCCGGAGTTTGATGGTGACGTATTAATGCATCCTGATGCCTTAGGCGCCAAGCAGATTAACACATTAAGAAGAGGACGGAGAACGGTGCTACTCACATCTGAAAGACCTTATTAAAACCACGTAAATAAATAGTTCCAACAACCCTCACCCGAGTTACCAGTTGAGAGTATAGCGCGCCATTGCCCGTTCTTTTTTTTAAATGTATTTTGCTTGACGCCTATAAGGCACCGCGATGAAATTAACTGTGTAAACAAGCCCAAATTGAAGGTATCATTCTACGAATTAAAGGGGCACTAAAGTGAAAAGTTCTTATAGGTGTACATGTTAATTCCAATGCCCCAATACAAAAAGAAAAAAAAAACACTCTTGCCATGAGATGGCGCTTAGTACCCCAGAAAAGAAGCAAAAACGAAAGATGGTGGCGACGCCGCCTTGGAAGTTTCCGCACCAGCACCCGATGACGTCATGGATTTTGACGTCGTCTGCTCGAGTCTATAGTTATTATTATTTTTTTTTTACCGGCAAGAAAATGGACTACATAGCATTCTAGAAAAGCCAAACATAGAACTTAAGGAGTTTCAAGAACTTTATTTTCTGAAACGCAAGGGACGAAATGCGCAAACCTACTTTGCAATCAATGACGTCACCCTGATGTTCCAGTCGTTGGGTTTAAAAGCGAAATTAAAAAAAAAAAACTTTGACCGTCATTTTCTCTTTTAATATGCAGCCAATTGCCGCAATATCAACGAACGTAGAGTTATTGAAGAATACTTTATCAACCTGAACTGATTCAGTGTCTCTCCTTAGTGTATATTTAATGCTGCCATTGTCGTTGAAATCACACTGCCGTTCAGGGTGGTTCTGAGCGCACGGACTTTTCAGGAAACCACAGAAAAAATGTCGTGTTGTAAGTGGACGTTCACATTACTGTAGACGCGACGAAATGCAGCTACTATAGTCTCGTCGCTGTAAACATCATCTTTTCCTGCCGACCGTTACCCTAAAGCTTTAATTTAACGTCAATAAATTATTAATACTGTAATATTGACAGGCATGCTAACCCTACCGTGATACTGACATTAACCTGGTGCCATTTTGCTTATGTATGCTCATTCTCTTCATTTAATATTTACGTCGGCCGTACGTTCCAAACGTTCCCCGGGAGTGCCTGGTGCGGTCGCTCAAGCTCAGCAGTCGGTTCTGAAACGCTCAGGACCACGTTCAGGACTCGCTGCCCTTTTACGGCACATGATATCTATCCAGCTCGCAAAACACACAGACAGGTTACAAGACTCGTCTGCTAATATGACACTTGGTGCAAGGGAAATAGTTTTGCAATGACGAGAGATATCTTCTCAGTAGCAATCGGAAGTAGCACACGACTGTACGTGTTATTACAGGTAAAACCTAGACGTGCGGGGGGCATATGCTGTACAGTGCCCATGAGACTAAACACGTGCAAGAGCAGTCTTCCAAAGGCAGGCAACAAGCAAGTCGTGGTTTCTGGGGCGGCTTGCACGAACATTTAATAACGAAAATAATAAAGAATTTAAGAACGCGCTCTCGTGCGGACTAGGAGTTTTCGAGGGAACATTTAAAAGAACGCATTCTTTAATTCGTTATTATTTTCGTTATTAAATGTTCGCGCAAGCCGCCCCTGCTCTGTCAGTAGAGCGAGCCGCTTTGTATCGGGTTGCTCACCGGCTGCCACAGTCACGTGATGTGACCGGAACGCTTTACTGGTTGATATCTCCTTGCAAGATTCCGTAACGACGTGCGTCCTGCGAGCTACCGCTCGGAGCCTTGCACACCGTTGCCTTGCAATGCAGTCCACGCGTTCCTCCCATTTCTCATATTTCTGCGCACGCCGGCGGGTGCGCGCCGATTACATCCGAGAGCTGTTTCTTTTCGCACAAGACCGTCCGTTTATGCTTAAGACGCTCTCCTTCACCTGTGCTGCCTTTTCCGGGTTATCTCGTGCATTTCCATCGGTAATCTTCTTCGAGGCTCCGAAAGAGCGCTGCACGCCATACACAGTAGCGCGGATGATTTTAATTTTCTTTCTCTCTTTGCTTTGCATCGCAGGGTGGCCTTCCCGGCGTCATTTTTTGCTCCTTCTCGGCGGGTGCCTTCTTCTCCCGTCCATATGCTGCTGCGAAGGGCCGCCAGCCGATAAGAGCCGGCGTCGTCTGCTAGTCGCGGCGTTCGCCTCTGTGCGTGTGGGATACGAACAGACGACTCCCCTCAACTATATGGCGTTCCCCCTCGTGGGCAGCAAGCAGACGACGAAAGTGCGCTGCAGCAGACGACAGACGCTCCTCCGCGCTGGATGCTGCCTCCTCCCCACCGACGTATCGCCTCGAGGCTTGAAACAACTGTTTGAAACGGACAAGCAAGACCACAGCGCCGGATCATAACTGGAAAGGAGGAGACTCTGGGGCATTGGGCAGAAATCCTGTCTCTTCCCTTTCCCTTCTCCCCGAGAAAAGCCGCGTAGGAGCTGCCGGAGAAACGGCCACCCTCCGAACCTCTCGCACGCTTATCGGACGGGGTCCCAGCGGTCTGCGACACACCGACGCCTTCATACTTTGCCGCGAGCGCGTGGTCGCCCGTGCCGCTCCGACGGGGGAGAAAAAAAAAAAAAAAAAGCTTTTAGTCGAACCCACGGTGGTGATACGGGCAGCCCCCAGGCCTTCTCTGGGATGATTGTATTCGCCGGAAAGCAGCGACAGCAAGAAACAAATAGAGAGAAAGAAAGTCGTGGTACGCCTGTAGACCCCCATATGCCTTACAGAAATGGGTGGCGAACCTTTTAGGACGATGTTTTTAAAAGAAAGGCCGGGACGCGTCGCTGTAAAGATTACAAACCGGGATCGTGCTAAATGGCTTCAGCAGGTGATGACCGTCGTGACCTTCGTCAGGGCCTTCGCCTCGAACATATTCCCCCATATCTACCGCCCTCTCCTTAATTTTTACAACACGTGTGAGGGGGCTCGCGCTGGAGAGTTGCTGCTGGAGAAAATACATTGGTACGGGGGAATGTCTGATTGTGTGAGCCGGGACACTATCTTAAAAGCACCGCGAAATTCGTCTGGCCAGCGTCGAAGGAAGGGCAGGTTACAGTAGTGCGGCGATGTATCGGTAAAGTAGCCAGAGCCGTCTGGAATGTCTCCCTGTGTGCCATGTGCAGCAACGTCGACGCATACAGCAAAAGAGAAATGCCAGGTGGAACTGCTGTTAGCAAACAGTGGGTATAAGGGGACAAGCACGTATGCGACCAGTAACAGCGAGAGTCGGCTTAAGTGCCCGATTGTGTGTTCCCTGTCGACCTCCCGTGTGTGTGCGCCGGCGCCGAATTGTGCGCAGAGCGAATACAAATAGGCCGCGGGACCAATAGCCTCAATTAAGCTATCTGAGGTTTCGAGGATGGAAATTGAGATGGGATATCTATTTCCCACAATGACGCAAAGAAGCGGTGATGCATGCAGACAGCAATGACAACGACTTGCGAGCTTCATTGTTGCCAATATTCTTAAGTCAGTAGAGGAAGATCTGCTCGTTTTAGTTGGTTGAACATGTTTGAATGTGATTATAGCAGCGTACGGACAATACACTGTGATCGTCTTCTGTTCTCGTTCGCAGTCTGTGCTATAGCTGTACAGAAAACTTCAAGCTTATCTTCATTTCTTGCCGAGGCGGCGTCTCGCAGTATATGGTGCGCCGGGCGACACCTTAGCAGATCCGTGAACACAATAATGCCTCTTGTGTAAAAGAAAGAAAACGGCCATGAGAGGGCGCGTCGGCGGCAGAAAGATAATCCACGCCTTTCAAACGTGTATCTTTTACTCGCTCACTGGCTGGGAGTGGGTTTCGGGAAGCGGTTAGGCTTCTGACGGCCGTCGTTGTCACTGTGTGGGCGAATGCGTGGTTACTCTGGCGCGGAAGGCTTTTTTTTTCCATGCTAAACTGTGGTTTTAGATACCACACTACATAGGCCTTCTCTACTATCTTTATTTAACTCTATCTTTCTCTATATTTAATTTATTTCTGTGCATCAGCCGCCACTAGTCAGTAAGCATGCAGCGCAGGAATATACGGACTCTAAGTTCGGGGGGCGAAACAGCGATTAGGATCCTGCCGAAACTTCCTCACACCTAGGTTGTCGCATACTCGGAGAGTGAAATCCGATCCTGACGCAGTTTACAGAATCACTACCCGCCCGGCGGTGAAGTCGTAGGCGAAGGTGAACGGCGGTACCACAACGTTGAACAATCAACGGAAGAAGAAGAGGTCGAAACGCCACGGTTCACGAAGAGAAGCGGAGAAATAGCCATTACCTATAGCATCAACATGCCAGCCTATACCACGCGATGTTACACGTTAATTTTTTACACATTTTTTTTTTTAAGCCAAGCAAAGCGGTTTTTCATATACGACAAGGAGCACGAGGAGACGGTTATAGTTTCTCCACGTATACGTCTATATATAAATGCGGCCTTCGGCCCCACCAAATTGAGGTATTGAAGCATTTTCACGTTCGTAACATAGCAGTCAGCAATAAGAAGCTACTTGAGAAGCGATGATGTCCCTGAGCTGCCTGTGTCTCTGAGGAGAGTCATTCAAGAAAATCATGGAAGCCATCTTCTCTCTTTTCTTTATCACCATCATTCCAATCCCTCTACCCTCTGGCCGATGAGTGAATAAAACTTGATTATCATCTGCTTATTCGTTAACGGACAATGCTATAGTTTATTCTGTGGCTATATTCAGCCGTCTCTTTCTAAGCGCGCGGCTCGCGATAAAGTCGCACAGTCGTGCTGCTGCTCACAGGTGTTTCCGCGTCGCCCCGTGTACAGAGCTCGCCGCTTGATTTATGGCGGCCAACGCAATTCAAGGGCGCCCTCTTCGGACCACATAACGCGCGCGTATACGCGCCGCTTAACGCGAACCGGTAAGGTGAGTCACACTGTCCGCGGACTCGCCTAATCGGTCCCGCCGATCGCGCTCTGCTCCTGTGATCACTGCGGAGAGGTTGCAAACACGTTCGACGACGCGTCCGTGTTGCCACTGTAGGGGGGCGATAGTCGATTCAACATCGTGGGATCGTCATCAAGGAGCTCGACACGGGTTTCGACTCTTCTGACAAAGCGGTCGCGATAATGTTCCAGAGGGTCTAGCTTCGTATAGCAATGCGGATAGCGGACGTAGACATTTACGACGTGTGAGCGCGCTCGGGGTTGTAACTCGTTCGTTCGGATGCGGGCATAGAAGAGACGAAATGGTCTGTCCGCAGTATCCACCTCAATGGTTATGACGTTCGGCTGCTGAGCTCGAGTTCACTGTTTGTCTACAGGATGCCGCGGCGTTCACAAGTTTGTCCATTCACTTCGTCACTGTCTGCCGCTACATTCGGATATATACGGAAATTAGGTGCACGTGTGCAGCTGCGTGGAGGATCGTCACCCTTGTGAAGCGTATTCGTTCGTACGTTTGTTGTTTGTTTGTTTGTTTTGCCTCAAATGTGAAGTTAGCCCAAAGCTAAGCCAAGCATGAATTGATGCTCCGTTGCACCGAAGGCACGCCCTCCGCGTAAAGGACGCAGATACAAGGGTCGCAGGTGAGCTCATGTGGCGATGCGACGAGAAGACCATCGCAAGGATGCCCTCGCAAAGGAACCACCCACGCACGTGATGCTCGGGGGATCGCTCCGTTCTCCAGCTGTGAGACTTTTGCGCTCAAAAAGCAAGCGAGTGCTTCTCTCTTGCAAGCGTCCGCCCAAGTCCACAGCCGTGGCCGAGCACGGTCGCAGCACGTGTTCGTAGCACCGAGAGATGCCCTGCGCTGAATGCGAAGACCACTGCGCGACCGTCGCCTCACGTCCTGCTATCTCCTCTTGATATGCAGAGCACATGCGTTCTGCTGACGTAGACGCTTGGACTTGGAACATTGATTGATTGATTGATTGATTGATTGATTGATTGAAGCGTACCAAGTGGAACATGGACTACAAATAAACACCGCAGTGGAGGGTTCCATATAAATTGTCACCGGTCGAGATTCTTTATTATTCGCCCAAAGCTTTGTACCTATTGTAAGCTTTGGGCCCATTGTAACGTTTATTGCATTCCGCCCCTACCTTAATGCGGCCGCCATTGCTGCGAGGCGAACTCGTATATAACCTCGTGCTTAACAGTGCAGCACCGCGGCCAGTTAGCTGCACCGGTGGGTGCGGGAATCAATGAAAGAACGCTCGTGTGGTACCTTTGGAAGGTTAAGTATATACACACTGTACTAAAGAGAAACACTAAATCATTATAGAATGTAAACTATTCATTCTAAATTCAATTTGCATTTCTTTTACTGAAGAAAAAAAAAGGAAAGTTGCTTTTATTAACTGAGAATGGTAAAACATTCAGTACCTCTTCTAGAATTTCTGGCGAAATTCTAAAGGAGTTACCGAATGTTTCGCCGTTCTCAGCTAATGAGCAACTTTCTTTTTCTTTTTTTTAAGTAAAAGAAATGTAAATTGAGTTTAGAACGAATAGGGACCCAAATGGCGAGTCCGTCCCTCGAAACAAACGAAGTGCTTGCTGTATTCTTAATGGCATCCCTAGAAATAAAGCTCTTTTAAATGATAACGCGATACACTATTCCATTGTGCTAGTGCTGAGAGTATCCTTTACAGAGCCAAGAATGCAAAACATCAAAACAAAAAATAAAATAAAAAGGGGAATGAAGGAAGTAATTAAAAAGCAAGAAAGACTGATTCTATTTCTGCCGTTGTTTCTCTTGAGCCTACATTTAGCGTTGTAATCGCTACACGTATGGAGAAATACATTCGATTGCTAGAGTGTCGTGGCCTCACGAACAACCGCCCGTAGGCCTATACGGCCGCTCCAGATGTTTCGAAACCGTGCATATTTACTTCTTCAATCAGCGATTGCATCTTTATCACCTTCCTTGAAACGGGTTAGCCGAGACCTCTTTTAGGAGATTCCGATCTCCCTCTCATTTTCTGCAAGCCGAACATAAATTCTTCGTTATTTATCATTTAAGAATTTGTTATTAATTCATCGTCTTAAGCTCGATGCCACACCCTCGCTAGTTCTTAGTAGAATAATGCGCAAGAGATAACAGTCAATCCAAGAGCTTGCATTGAAGTGCGAAACCTTCAGCATACTATTAAAGCAAGTGCCGTTTTCTTTCTTTTTTTTTTAAGCTGTACGCCCTATTGTACGTCTGAGTGGCTGCTGCATCAGTGGAATGTCACCATGAGGTGAAGAAAGAAAGAAAAAAGGAAAGAAAGAAACTTAAAAATTGTGCAAAAATCCTCGACGATGATTTTCAATGTACGCGAACAGCTGAAACCAGCGGACACGAAAGGTGTAATATGTTGTGAGGTTCGAAGGGAATGGAACGGCGCTTCAGTCAGGCCGAAGCAAAGAGGCGACAGACACAGCGCTGTGCAACAACCTGAGCGTCTGTCATCATTACTTCGTCCTGACTGAAGGCAGCTGTTCGATTCCCTTCTAAGAATGCACCAGCCAGCAAAGTTTACTGAGGTGGGCTGAGGTGGTAGAGGCGGCCTACCGCGAGTAGGACAACCTCTCTCGCCTTCTTCTCGCAGCCCCCTTCCTTTAAGATGGGGATAAAAGAAACTTGTTCTTCTTCTCTCTCAGTGCTCTCCGCATGTTGCGAGCTGCTTGTTTGTGTGTGTGTGTGTGGTCTTGTGTGTGTATGTATGTATGTATGTATGTATGTATGTATGTATGTATGTATGTATGTATGTATGTATGTATGTATGTATGTATGTATGTATGTATGTATGTATGTATGTATGTATGTATGTATGTATGTATGTATGTATGTATGTATGTATGTATGTATGTATGTATGTATGTATGTATGTATGTATGTATGTATGTATGTATGTATGTATGTATGTATGTATGTATGTATGTATGTATGTATGTATGTATGTATGTATGTATGTATGTATGTATGTATGTATGCATGCATGCATGTATGTATGTATGTATGTATGTATTTAGAAAGCTATTCGTTTACGTTGACGATCATCGTCAGTGGTTTCTGCACAATTGTCTTTGTTTCCTTTATTTATTTATTTATTTATTTATTTATTTATTTATTTATTTATTTATTTATTCGTTTATTTATAGCAGCATGTTTCTAGAAAGCTGTTGGCTTTTTCAAACGAATAATGCACTTGAAGGCATATATTTGTTGCACTGAGCATGCCTGGGTAGCATTTGTTGTTTCACTGCGCGATTCTGCAGAGAACAGAGCCGTTAGCCAGCACATTTGTAGCGGTAGGATATGTGGGTATGCGTACAAGCTGATTCGTCAAATATACGTGTAGTCTCCAGCGGCGCGAGTGTCGGCGTGGAAGGCGACTGCCATTCTCCTCTACTGCCTTTGGAGCCCTCGCCCGCAGCCCCCATATTGGGAGAGGCCGGCGTGACAAGAGGAAGGTTGTCCTTACCGAGTGCTCCACCACAGCATCGAAATCTTTAAACGCCCCCAAAGCTAAAATTGGATTTAATGCCCGAAGGAACGCTTTAAAGGCTCTGACGGCAGTTTGGAAGTTTCCTATAGCACCTTGAATACACCTATACAACCTTAAAAATTCTTCGGCGTATCCATACCAAAGCGTAGTTCATTTCTACAATGTTCCATCTTAATACCTCCAGTAATTCGCAAACGGAAAACAGTTTGCTCTTATGTAATCTTGCACCCCTTTAGAGCATCTTTATTTCTTATTTTTCTGTTTCCTTTTTATCTTATTCCCTTGTTTCGAGGAGGAAGTGCTAATCGCGTTACTGCCAGCATGCGCAGTATACACCTACATGGTCCATCCGAGGTGGTATCCTATAGACCCATGAAAACGTCGCTCTTGCGAACTCGATCGTAATCCTTGCGAAGTACTGATGCTGATGTCCCCAAGTGTTCCTTGAGTTCACATACACGTAGCTCAGGATAAGTACAAGATAGAGAGGCACGGGGACGCAAGTAGCGCGGCTCGTCGGGGTCACGTCTCCCAAAGAAGAGGAACCCACTCCAACGCATTTTATTGCGATAGCAATTATATGGACACTCAAAAGCAGATTTATGCCGTCGCCGTCGCCGTCGCCGTCGCCGTCACCGTGAGGTTCCGTATGACGTCAATGGAGATGAAATCGTCGCCGCGCGGTGGTGGTAAGTGGTTCTTGAGGGAAAGGGAAAGGTTGGCGCTATCTTCTGCAGCCCTTGAGGGAGCACGGCTCAGCGCCAACGGGGAGGGGTAAGTCTCGCCGCGCGCCGCCGAACGCTGTATGTGCGAGTGAAAGGGCACGAGGGACGCGCGCTTTCACGGGGAGTGAACGCACGGCGGAGAACAAACGCGCGTTCTGTGCTGTGCTCCTTTAAGGGCTGCAGAAGTAGGCGTCTCTTTCCTCCTTTACAATCACCATATATGTAGAGCAAACGCGCCTTCTTCTGACGCACGAAAGGCCGTGGGGGGGAGGGGGAGGGAAGGGAGGCGACGTTTAGCTGCGGCACCAAGTGCCTATTTATATCAGAGGCTCCGGCAACAGTCACCAACGCCGCACGTATTTTGTGCGAACGCGGGCAAAACGCCGAGGGCGTCGACAACAGTTCTGCGTGTTGCCGGTGCTGCTGCATGTCCAAGTTTATACAGCTGATAAAGCTACTATCATTACTCCGTATAGCTCTCTACAAATTTGCTATCGCAATTGATGCTTCGCCTTTCAGGTGAAACTGCGACAACTTTTTTACGATTCCAGGTTCGCCAGCGTTCAGGACAGTGGCTTGGTTCAGGCTCCGGCACGTAAATAAGTTCCTACGAGATGTTTGGAAACCGGGTGCGTAACCGTAGCGATTGCAAATATTGCTACCTCGAGTAATCGCGTATATACATATCGTATAGAAAAAAAGTGTCGAATCACAGGACATACAGTTGGTGCACATTGATGCTTCAAAAAGAGCAGCGTGGTGCAAACGACGACCAAAGGTCAAGAACAAGGGAGCAGAAAGGGCATGCTTTTGTCCTATACTTGTTTGCTTGTTCCTCCTTAAGTTGCCATCGTGTCATCGAGTGGAGCTTTTGAGTAACGATCGTTCATATTAGTTCACGTCCTCCTGTTCACCACATGACAACGTGATACCGGCGACGACGACTCGGACAATTAACAATGATTTTTAAAATAAAAGTTGATACTTCTGTCTCTCCTGCTCATATTTAGATTTGCGCAAATGTTATACATGGAGCATCTTCAATCCAACAAATATGTTCTGTAGCTTGAAACTTCAAAATTATGGCTCCTTGGCAGCCCTTTGTGCACTCGGCTTGCGAGCGAGAATAATCAGGGTCACAGAGGGGCTTTATTTTTTCTTTTGTGGCGATAGCACTTATATGGACACACCAGGCGCATTTCTGCCGTCGCCGTCGGCGTCTCCGTGATGTCCCGTATAAAGTCCAAGGGCGATTATATCGTCGCCGTGCGCCGTATGCTGTATGTGCGAGTGAAAGCGTGCGAGCGTGAGCCGACGACGGCGGCTCAATCTCGCGCGCGCAAGGGAGGAAAGTGGGAAGGAAGCGCGCGGTCTTCCGTCGCGCGCAAGGCAACCGGGGAGGGAGGGAGGGAGGGAGAGGGAGGGGGGCGTTAATCTCCTGAGGCTGCTGTGTATGGCGCGGCCGCACGGTCCCTATATTGAAAACGATCTGCGATGAGCAGAGTCTAGGGCCCGCATTCACAAACGGAACATTGCCTTAACTTACGACTTAAGTAGCCGGTCGACGCTTAACGCGTTTCATAGATAAATCTTATACTTAAGGTAAACTTTAATCGACACTTGGGTGCCGGAAAATAAAGTACAGCCATTGGCAACTTTAAGTGCGACTTTCGCTTTTCTCGCCTAGCAGGCAAGATGGCCGACTGCTACGGCAGCCTCACCGACTTTGCCGGTTTCGCCGGACATGTGCACGACATTACGGATGATGAGGCATACCCATACGCGCCGCCATACTGTCACGGCTTAGGGATCGACAGAATCCCATGGAATCCCATGGAAGTGGGATTCTGTCGTATACAATGTATACAAGTATACAAAGACTGTATACAAGTATACAATGCCGCGGAATTCTCGTGACGATACCGCTTTACCAAGCCAGCGGTGCCACGGCTGTTGGAAATGCTGCCACTGGCCCGAAAAGACAACGTACGCGGTCACCCCATGTCGCCGCTGCTCCAGCTTCTGATCGCGCTGTGATTCTACGGCGCCGGAAACTTTCAGGTTGCCACCGGGGATCTCGTTAATATTTATTTAATTAATTAATAATTAATTAATGCGTCTTGGCGCTCGTTGACCACATGTGGCCCTTGCGCCAATAAACCACATTAATCAATCAATCAATGTTTAATTAATTGCATTAATTTAATTAATGCGTGAAACGAGCTCCAGGGGCACGGCGCGTTCTTCTTCGGAAAAGTTTTTGTTCTTTTTTCATCGTCCGCGCGGGTTCAAAACACAATACACACACACTCTCTACGCACAGACACCGCACGTTTTCAGCAAAAAAAAAAGTCGGGACGGCGACACAAACCGCAGTGGCTGCGAGAACCAATGTGAACTTGTGGCCAGACGAGTGTGAGTAAAGCGCTAAAACCAAATAGTTCTTTGCATTTTACTCAGCTGAATGCGCGTTCAAGCACTGCAACATTTATATTCGCAGTAATCTGCTGCAAAATAAATTACGATTGAGCCAATCGTACACGTAAATTATTTACGTACCCTCGACACCAGATGACATAGTTGACCCGAAAACTGTTACTTTCTAAAGTGATACGTGCGGTGTCCTTTTTGAAGTGCTCTCCTAAAGCTTTCCTAACCCTTGTACTTTTCCCGCACTTATTGACGCCCTACTTAAGTTTCGTTTGTGAATACGGGCCTAGGTGCTCCGAGGGCCCGCATTGTTCGAAAGGCAGCACGAAGGCCCATTCACTCACTGCTGCTGCCGCGCTTCCTCACTCCAGCGTTTTGACAGCGAGTTTCCGCGGTCATCGAGTGAGATGCGTTCATGTTTGCTTGTGCGCCCGTGGCGTCATGCTCGTTAGTTTAGTTAGTGAGCGAATGTCTACAAGTTTATACGGCCGATAAAACTAGTATCCTTACTTCGTATAGCTTTCTACTAAATTGCTATCGCAATCGATGCTTCGCCTGTCGGTTGAAACTGCGACTTCTTTTTGAATCACAATCATGGGAAGTCAACACACAGATTTTTTTCTTAGCTTCATCGTCTGGTGTCTTCCTAAAGTAGCGACTATGCTTTGTGCTGCAGCGTTGTTCAACGCGAACATTTTTACTGCGCAGTGTATATAGTCAAACTAGTTAAGGTAACGGATTAAACATGCACGTTTCGACGCACCGCCTCGCAAACCCAACAAGAAAGTACGCATAGCCAACTATAAAGCAGCCAGACGACAGACAATCTATAAAGAAACACACTGTGCACAGTTCGAGAAAGCAATTGAAAAAAAAAAAAAAAAAAGGCCACGGAACGAGTCAGCCACGCGCTACAATTCCGCTCGCGCTTGCCTATACTACCTTCGCGAGATTTTCCGCCCTCGAAAAATTTCTGCTTGGGCGCCGCGCGTTATCTTCACGTTTGGTTCTTTCTGGCAACGCCGGCAACAGGGCGCGGCCTGCAGGTCCCGGCCTTTAGCCGCCCTGTGCATTGAATTCAAACGCGCGCACGCCCCGCCTAACGACGGCGTCGCCGCGGAGCCTTGCTTTATATCGCGGCATGCAGCGCGCGCGAGCTCGGCTCGTAGCACGTGCAAACCCGCCGCCTCCGCGTATCTCCGGGCCATCGCCGCAACGACGGCGTGATAGGCTCGCGCCAGGCCATTCTACTCACGATTGTTCCTCCAGCTTTGCCTCCGGGAAGGCGTCCTTGGCGAGGTTTAACCCGTGGTAGCCTTTCAGCGATGTCTGTACGAACAGCTCCTGCCGGGAGACCCACGTTGAGAGAAATCATCCGAGGTTGAGAAAAAAAAAAAAAACGCTGGTTCGGGTTAATTGGTAATTCGTAACACTGAGGTTCTGTAGCGCGGAATAAGGCCGACGACAGCCGTGAACTAGACTGGCGCCGCGCTAACTTCCAACTGATTTTTTTTTTTTTAAAGCTGGACATTTAGAATTTATACACATTCAGGAACAATGAAAAAGTGAAGAATTATGAGGGAAATCAACCGAATCACGTGAAGCGGGAGCTGCAATTGCGAGAACATTCAGCATCACCGGCTACCATATCTAGAAAGAATTGCCGCAGTAGACTTTACTTCCAAGTCAAGCTTTTGTATTGCGTAACAGGATGTCCCATTATACAGCCTTGAGCTATGGGACGTCCTTCTGTATACCCACCACTGCTGCTTCCTCGACAACCTCGTCTTACACCCAAAATGGGTGCAAGGGTGTGATTTATAGACCAATATACACTGTTTTTAGCTTTGGGTGTAAGAGTGGGAGTTATAGGCCGATTTACACCCATTTTCGCTTTTAAGGTTGTAAATTATTTTACAGTGCACTCATGCTTCAGTCAGAAAGAAGAGGAGATGCACACCAGCATAAGGAAAATCTGGCATTCCAGTCGGGGGAGTGGCGCTTGTCGTCTGCCATGGGACGGCGACGGTTTCGAATGTGCGACGAACGGTTTCAGCTGGTCTGCCGTCAGTGCAATCAGTGGCTGACCGCACTGTCGTGGGATGATGAATTGCTTGCGGGACATCGGTTGCTTCGATACATAAAAACTAAAATGCGAACTGTGGGAAAGTTCATTTCGATTCACCCTTCTTTTCCTCATATTTTGCATCTAAGCTGCTGCATCCTCTGTGAAACCCACTTTAGCCGTCCTTGGTTCGTCGAACGAAACAGATCGCCTGACGCACTTTTGCGAGCGGGAGGAACTTCTATACCGTTGTCTGCCGCTTTCTTCATCCCAATCAGAAAAATTACCCCAGTACACTTTACTTCCAAGTAAAGCTTTTGTATTCTGTAGCAGGACGTCCCATTACAGCCTTGAGCTATGGGACCTCTTTCTGTAGACTGGCATATCAATGTGTTTGTATAGGCGTTTGTATCGTCATATGATCACCCGCCGTGGTTGCGCAGTGGCTATGGTGTTGGGCTGCTGAGCACGAGCTCGCGGGATCGAATCCCGGCCACGGCGGCCGCATTTCGATGGGGGCGAAATGCGAAAACACCCGTGTACTTAAATTTAGGTGCACGTTAAAGAACCCCAGGTGGTCCAAATTTCCGGGTCTCCCACTACGGCGTGCCTCATAATCAGAGCGTGGTTTTGGCACGTAAAACCCCATAACTTAACGGGTCATATGATCTATCTATCTATCTATCTATAAATTAATTAAGTTAATTATTTATTTATTTATTATTCATTGCTGCATTGCAATAACTACTATCAGGTATCGTCTGCTACAGGGACGAAACCAGTGAACATCCAGCGAAGGAAGTAAGTATACGTCACGTATGCTTCCGATCGAATCCGCTGATTTCGACGGAGTGCGCTCTAAAGCTATGCGGGGCGATCTCGGCTGTAGATACGCTCTCGGTCTATCTCTAGAACAGACTTGTTTCAAAAAAGAGCAGAAATTTTTTATCCGGATGTGCTCTAGATTTGCTGTCGGAGTTGAAAGGCTGCGTCAGGTTGCGTCAGGTTGCGTAACCAGTGGTATGCGGTTGGCTGGCTGCACAAATATTGGGCATTGGAAGAGTTAAGTCAAGAGCCGCTTTCGGTGCAAGCTGGAGACAGAGCGTCTCGGCCGAGCACGCTTCATGCAGTTGCCATCATTTGGACACTTGGACATTTAATTATTATTATTATTATTATTATTATTATTATTATTATTATTATTATTATATCAAAATACCATGACCTTGATATTTTTGCACAACTCTCTGTCTTTTTTCTGCTCTCAGCTTTCCGTTGTTGTGTCTTAGTTTCACATATTGTTCAACTTCCCTTCTCCTTTTTATTATGTATACATTTTGAGCCTTCGGTTACATGTGTGTACACTTTTCTTTTCAAGATTGTTATTTTTTATTCATTGTTTTTTTTTTTCACTGATACTCCCCTGCTGTATTTCTTTTTCTATGTATACGTGCGCCAGCACCTAGACCTCGCGGTTGTTCCTGGGCACGATAAATAAATGATTGATTGATTGATTGATTGATTATTATTTATTGGCATTTCCTTTAAAACGAGGCAGTGACAAATATTCACCCAGCATGCTTGAGCTTATCAGGTATTCTACATACAAATTTTTCAGTCTAGCATATTGCCTACATTCCTTAAAACAAGTATATCAACTTTGTACCGTTAGCTATGCTTGTAACAGATCCGGTCCTATCAATCTCTTCCCTGCTTCTTTTTACACCAACGATACTCTAAACCACTCTCCCACCGTGCTAATTCTACCGTGCTCTAAACGTCTCTTGCTTATCTCGAATGCTAACCGGTTGATGCTCCCTTCCTCTTTAAAACCCGGTGCTTCTGGAAGGTGTACGTTACCTACGGGTCTCGCTGGTTAAATACCTTCGCATTCCATTAGGATGTGCTGAGTTGTCTCCGCATCTTTTGCAGCCAAAGACACATGCCTCATCCTGTCGCGAATATTTTCTCCGGTATGTTTTTGCCCTTAGGCAACCAGCTCCAGCCTCAAATAGCAAGGCACTGCCATTTTTGTTATCGTACGGATTCTGCCTTCTAATTTATTTCTTGCCATTCTTAAAAATGTCACACGAAGTGGACGTGCGAAACGCACGGACAAAAAGTGCAATACCACATCCTCCCCACAATTCGAGTGCTCTCCTTCAAGTAACCGAATATTGGGCCACATTGCAGAGCGCTCCGGTGCTCTAGTAAATGTCAAGTCGAGGATTGCCATAAGTATACCCATGATGAGTTAACGGCCAGCCTAGTGCCGGCAAGATGGGAGACTCTCTCGGAAATCTGACTGGTATCACAAGAATGCGGAGCTGATAATAAGTGCATTGCGTTCGTGACAGTGTAAGTGAATTCGTGTACCTTCCTGACGAGATTTTGGACTGTGGAAGCCCACCGCAACAGTTAGACCACATGAATTCCGGCGAACAAGTGGACAACCGTGTGAAATCGAGCTCTTTTCCAAATATGTGGAGTAGCTTGTCCAAAAATAGCGGAAAACAAAGGGCACATTGCATTCACAAACTGTGTCGAACATCCTGGCTTCTCTGCATCAAACTCTGGTTCACTGGAACTTGTACTGTGATTCTGCAAATGTCCCCACAACTTATGCCACCCGGTTTTCTTTTTACTGTCTTTCTTTTTCCTTTCTGCTTTTCTTAAATGTTTTTTAAAATCTTTTTCTGTGCATAACATACGGCTGGCCTGACCAGGAAGAATTTCTGGACAAGTTATAATGACTAAATATTTTTGTAAGAAAGCAGGCGGCATAGTTGCGCTGTGGATGCTGCAAGTACACGTTATCTTGCTCCTGAAGCATAAATTATTCTCGGAGACGATATAACGTGTCCTGAGAGCTTCGGCGAGCTCTGTTTTCTTTGACCTCTTTATGCAAATGTCTTCCGCACGTAAAACTGTAGTGCGTTCTTAGCATACGTAATGCCTTCCTCGTTCTGTTTTCTACAATTTGTGTCAGGGATGAAAGCTCGAACCCTCGTGCGATGGCTAGTGCATGTAAATGTGAGGTAAATGTAAATGTATAGCTTCGATGAACTATGGTGCTGTAGACGGTTAATGCAGTAAGTAAAGCTTGATTTAAGGTTTGAGATATTTATTGGATTGAAAAAAAAAAAAAAAAAACAAGAATGCATACCGCAATGTACATAGGTGGGCAGTTTGTGGAACATGGAATCCTAAGTGCATGGATAACGAAGACGGCTGCGAACATGGAAGAAGTGTACCTTGCGCGCAATGAACAACGGGCATGATCAGCCCTGAGCCTTTTTACTTATTTTCCTCTTCATTTTATCGGTATAGGTTAGTCCGAGCTGGTTGCGGACTACCACGCGCTGCGAAATATTATGTTTACAACAACAACAACAACAACAACAACAACAACAACAACAACAACAACAACAACAACAACAACAACAACAACAACAACAACAACAACAACAACAACAACAACAACAACAACAACAACAACAACAACAACAACAACGAATCATAAAAAGTTTCAAACACATCGTTGAGTTTAACGTCCCTAAATTGAACAGTGGGTTAAAAGGGACAACGTAGTAGAGGGGCTCCGGGTTAGTTTTGATCACGCAGGGTTCTTTATCGTTCGGTCGCTGCACTGTAACACGAAAATAGGCGCCATGTTTAAAAGCTGGAATAGGGCCCGGAGTAATAAGGGAAAGAGTTCTAAGCCTGCTGATCACCTTCTTCCGAGACAGCGAGTTGATGAATGTTTGGTGAAACACCCATGCTAATAGTGTAACAGATGCGCTCTCAGGCGGATTAACAGTTGACGGCCAAGTACGCTATATAGGCTAACCCTGTTGACGGGCCAAGCACGCTAGGCTAACCCTGCCTGTTGCACCATCACACAGAACCTCTTCACAAAAAATGTAGCTGCTTGTCGGGAGAAACGGCCCTATCATGTTTACACGACGCAAACGAACCGTAACTTCGACCTTTGCATGCTCTCGGCCGCGTAAGCATTCCTCCGCTAAAGTTGGGGCGGAGGACATCCTGTCTTGGCCGGCGGGCGCATGTTTTTACGTTTCCCGACGTATGTCCCTGATAAAGAAAAAAAAATTGAAATAGTGTGTAACCTGTCAGAAGACAGCAGGGGCACTCGAATATCTTACACGAACGAAAACACACACACGCAGTGCATGGTTACATATGTGAGAGCATGCTCTTTGATGCCTTGTCATCCAGCGGGTTCTTGGTTCTACTTGAGGCTCGCAGACGGTTTTTCGGGCAGGCCGGCACTGCCTGTTCCGATACAAGCGAGTGAGTGACGAAACGTTTTCATTGAAACCTAAATGAATGAAATAAAAATAAGGGAAGAAAGTAGAATAAGAAAATGAACAAGTTATTTGTGATAACCTTTGCCGAACCAGATGGCTTTCGCGAGATTACGCATCTGCTGTTCTCGGGGACTGTACAGACAAGCGATTCTTCGAAGCCTAAAGATTAGTAGTGCAGCAGGTATGCATATATAACGCTAAAATGTCTGAACCTTCCCCGTTTTACCGCGGCTCTGGGTCAATATGGCGAGCTCTGTCGTTTATGTTTGAACGCGCATCTGTGCTTCGAATATGAATTGACCATTCATTTATTTCTTTACTGTTATCGCACCCTAAATACTTCACGGAGCGTGGTACTATACCCGCAGCGATAACAGTATTGTTTTCGGCGATGAAACACCGTGACGAACGACCTCTTTTAGAGAGTTCCGCGTACGCTCATAACGACGCATTCGCACAGTCGAGGGAGTCATTTATTCGGTCGCGCGCTTGGACAATAGCGCAGCCGTCAGCCACCTACCACAGTATACCTCGCTGGCTATACGTTCAACAGCTGAGCATACGAATTCACCACTTCGTTACCGTACCGCAGCCGTCCGCATAGCGACGGAGGCGGAATGCGAAGACGCCTGCGTACTGGGATGTGAATCCCCCCATGTGGTCAAAATTAATCTCGAACCATTCAGGCAACACCTGTCATATAGCTTAGATGTAGCTTTGGAACTCTCAGCATTGTAAATGCCAATTAAACCATCGCGTATCAAGTTTTCGCGGTACGTCGAACAAATTTACAACATTATCACGTGACAGTGAGTGATGACGAGAAATTCGCTACCGCGAACCAGTGAACGCGAAAAGAACTAAACTGGCTGGGTCATTCCACGCCAACTCTCCCAACCGTGGCGATCGAAAAAAAAAATGATTTCTGTCAAAAATTATTTTTAAAAAATATACATATATAAGCATTACTCGCACAGTATTTTTCCAAAATATTTTGAGCGGAAAAATATTTTAGGGCACGTGAGGGCCATTTGAATCTCACCAAATGCTGGAATACCAAGCGTAAAAAACAAATTCAGGAATCGACGGTCTAGCGCGTTCTTTCACAATTTGCGTTCTTGCGTTGTCTGAACATTGTTCTTTCATTATATAACAGTTTCACAAAATAGCTTTATCTATTTTGCTCCTAGGTTAGCACCGATGTGACAATGCGCGAATTATAGCGTTTTGGGGAAAGTTTTCACAAGAAGTGGTCAGGGAAGAAAACCTGACATTACTTTTACAGAACAATAAAGCTTCCTGTCAACAATATTCACCAAGTTATTGGTCTGCTTACGGTGGTTTCACGGTGACTGAACGTGTGTCCTTCAAGTGGTGCTCCCAGTTCACGCTCATGAAAGTGATTTGTGGCCCGCTCTACCACTTCACGCATATGAGGCCGCATATGTATACTTCCAGTAGCATAGAAGTGTCCAATGTCGATCCACCTTAAGTAAGCATACCCCTTCAAGAATAAAATTATAACGAACTCCTGGTGATCTCGGCTGTTATTCCTCACCACACAGACCACCATTGATCTGCACCACCCTGCTTTGTATTTACCGCCAACATGCTATCAGGCGAAGTCGAAGCGCGAACCCAAATAATGCAAAGGTGGAACTCAAATTCAAATTTTCTTTTCTCGATAAACACACAAATTACTTTAATCACAATTTCCGTGGTGAAAGCTGTTATGCTTCTCAATAATTTCCGCTATTCTATTTAATTTTTCACGGACCACCTTAGTGTGTTGCCAACGTCTAAGCATAGGCCAAAATAGCGTTTTTGCTAAATCCACGCTTTTATTTTAGAGCCTGTGCGCAGCACATAGGCAAAAATAATTTTTTAGAAGATAGTACGTTTTAGGTAAATTTCTATAAAAGTAATTCTAGGTTTTCTTCTTTGACCGTTTCTTGTGAAAAATTTCACAAGAACGCTATAATTCGCGCATTTTCACCTCGGTGCTAAGAAGTAAGAAACAAAGTTATTTTGTGAAACTGTTAAATAATGAAAGAACAATGTTCAGACAACGCAAAAACGCAACTTTTGAAAGAATGCGCAAGACCGTCGATTTTTGGCGAACTTATTTTTTGCGCTTGCTTTTCCAGCATTTCGGGAAATTGAAATGGCCCTCACGTGTCCAAACATTTTTTTCCCGGCCCAAAATATTTTGGGAAAGTACTGTGCAAGTAATGCTTATATACGTTATATGTTTTGTCATTTTTTCAGAGAAATTATTTTTCTCGAGCGCCACGGTTGAGACAGTTGGCGTGGAATGACCCGGCTACGTCGAACCAACAAAGCAGGCAGGCATACGCGATGTACCAAACATACCAAACTAAAGTCCCCTGGAAATTTGCTTTTCCTAAGGTATAGGTGCATGCGCGCAGGGTTTAGGAGGTCTATGTAAATTGGCCCCATTCGTTGCACCACTGCAAAAAACTCAGCCAATCAAACCTCCTGCAGCAGTTTAACCACCTATTTGCAGGTGCAGTAATTATTATCTACCGCACTCACTATGATGAGTAATCATATCGTATTTCAAAGTTGGGTAATCCGGTGAACACTGAGTCAAAGTTCACTGGTTCACTGAGTCAACGTTCACTCCCTAACAATGCCACGCGGTGTGTTTCAATCAGTCAGTCAATCAATAACTCAATCAATCAATCAATCAATCAATCAATCGGCGCCAGACTTGCTTGCCACGAAACTGTGCGGCCAACGAAAGAGGCACGAAAGACAAGCACACCTGTGTGTTCCGATTTGTGTGCTTAACGGCAGGAGACTTAGGCGGAGGACGAAAAGAACATCCGGTTTGCTCGAGTCCCGATGACTGAGCCACGGAGTCGAAGAAAGAGACAACGGCCGCCATCGCATTCCTGTCGAATGATATTCATTCCGAGACCCACCGCAAACGAGACGTAATACGAGTCCTCGACATTGTACTCGGAGACAGTCTCGTTCGCAGGACAACGACGCGGCAGGAAAGGCGATAACCACAGCCCTCGCGATGCATTCCGGTTTCCACGAATACGACCGGGAGCCCGTCTGCTCTATTATTCCGCCCCGAAACACCGGTGCCTACGCAGGTGCCTCTCGCGGATCAGTGGCCCACGCACGAGGCGCCGCAAATGACTTTCGCGAAAAGCCAGTCGTCATAACGACGCCGCCGGCGGTGCCATCTGCCGAGAGGAGAGATTCGTGAGTGTCCCTTCACGGAGCCGTGCCTAATGTAACACCGGCGCAAGTTCAAGGCTGCCGCAGGATGCACTGCTGCGTGAGGAGGGGATCCTTGCTAATGTTGTTTCGCGGTTACGCCCGCGCGCCGGACGCTGCGCTAGTGCGGCGTCGCAGTCTCACGGGGCGCCTCCCCTAGTCGTGATTTTGATCCTCCTCCGTCCGAGCGTCTCTCCGCTCCGTGCGAATAGATAAGTGATGCAGGCCGCCGCCGCCGCCGGCGTTGTTGTGGAGAGGCCCGCATTCCTCGCAGATGGGCCTCGGACGATAGAAGCAGCACGCCCGGCGTCGACGCAGACAATGGTCGTCGCACTCCCCCTCCTCTTTCGCCGCTCGTTCCTCGGAGCAGTGATCCTGCTCCCCAAATGACACGTCCCGCACCGCCGGGCCCGTTCCGGTGGGAAAACTGAAATTTCGCGGGGCGGGACCGGGAGTGCAAATAAGCAAGTGCAACGCTCCGGAGAGAGGATCTTTGTGTGTGCTTGGACCGGTGATTGGAAAGTGGAAACCGCAGCGAGTACCGGGACCACGACGATGACGACAAAAGGAAGGAAAGAGACTATAGCTGCCGTCACCGCCTCTCCTTTCGTCGCCCCAGCGACCGCAATCCGGATCCGAAACCGACACTTGCCGAAAAGTGAAATAACACGCGCACGCACGCACGCACACACACAAACGCATGCCCGAACTCGCAGTTGTTGCAGCTCTCGGACCACAGACGAAATCGCCCCCTCACGCGCGGAGGAAGGAGAGTGAAGAAAAGTGCCCCCTGATAACTCTCATTATGCAGGCACATACAAACGCACATTCGACGGACCGAGAACTTTCGGAGGTACAGCAGGCACGCAACAACTCGGCGGCGGCGAGGGTCGAACGACCGCCGGCGAGAACGAGAAACCGCCGCGCTCAAGCAAAACACAACGAGTGCAACGCAACGTGACTGTTGCTCGTGTTTGCTTTCTTCGGTTTCTCCCTCACTTTAGAGCCGCACGCCCGCAGCGGCTGTAGAATCAGCGCCGGGCCTGCCGGCAGAAGCACTCAGCGAGCGGCCATTGATAAAGCGCCATCACGCGGAGCCGCGCGGCAGCTGCCGGCACTCAGCGGCGAGAAAAGAAACGAAAAGATAATAGGCACAATTAGGGGGCCCTAATGACCCCCCGTTCCCCGCGCGCTCGACGTGAGCCAATAGGAGGGCACGTTCTAGGCAGCAGCGGCCAATCAGAGAGAGGAGAGCGGTAAACTCTAGCGAGCCGGTCCCCCCCGAAAAGTTTGCCCGCGAGAGCGAGCGCTTGTGGCGCCTCCGCGTCGTCTGCTAGCCTGTCGGCCTCGCAAGGCACGTTCGCAGCGCTCGCTCATCAGACCGGTCGTGGTCGGAGGCCGTCTGGTCTGGCGTGCGTGTATCGTGGAGGCTCACTTCACGAGTGTCACTCGAGCGATTCGCATCGGCACGAAGGTTCTCCTCGGGTTTGTGCGTTCACCGACAACGAGTGTTATGTGCATTTGGGCTGCCGGCTAACCGATCGTCGACGGCTGAGACCTTGTGGTGCACAGCGTGTAGCGACGCCGCTCCGGGTGTGTGCTTCGGGACGCGTCGTCTGCTCGGCAGCAAGAATCCAAGATGGCAGCGCCCGGCCGTACTGCGAGTGGAGCAGCCAGTTTGTTTGCAAGGACCCTATGCGGACTGCTGCTCTGTGTTCTGCTGAAATGCACCGTGGTCGCTTACGGTAAGTTTACTGAACATCAATCCTGCGGTGTCTCGCGATTGTATCGCCTGGAGTTGCCGTCCGCGGCATGCGCCTAGAGCGACTCGGAACTGAGCCAACTTTCCATGCGCCTCACCCTAAAGTTCTCTCGCTGCTCTTAAAAGTATCGCAGTTGCATTCGCTTCCGCGAGAGAGCTGATAGTGTGACTCTGATGAGCTTGCCATTCGACTGCATACTTTTCGCAAAACCTTTATAGTTCTGAGTGACCCTTGAAAAGTATTTGCCGGCGTGTGCGAAAAGATCAGCTCCCTTGCGACTCGACATTTTGCATCGTTGAAAAATACACTCATGATCATACGGATAGGTCTGATGAGAGCTTCGTTAAAGCCGGCCTCGGCGCGGTGCTTGTGCGGCATCGTGCTTCCGCGTTTGCTCCGCGCGCATGCGTTAGCGCGATAGAACGTGACCTGGAAGGGAAACATGTAAACGCACGCCCCGCCGCTCCTCGCCGTTCCGTTACTGTGGCCGGCGTTGGTTGCGTCACCGGCGGCGGCATCGCTCAAGCGCGAACAGACGTCTGGCGTCGCGACGTCCGTGGTGGCGCCGCCGCCGCCGCAGCAGCAGCAGCAGCAGTAGGTGAAACAGTTGAAGCTGACGCCGGCCGGGCACCTGGCTTGTTTGTAGTAGCGGGAGCGCGCGCCGGCTTCAGCGTGCTCTTGTGAAGTGTCGCGCGGAGAGCGGGCGTCCTTGCCTGCTAGCGAGGCTCGGTCACACGGCGCTAGCTGGCCTTTTTCTCGAGCCGGCCGAAGCCTTGCCCGCCTGGTGTGGTGCAGGCGTGAAATCGAGGTCGGCGCAGCCAGTTTTCCGAAGGACCGGCCGGCCGCAGAACCAGCCCCCAGCGCGTTTCCCTTTTCCGGGATCATCGTGGCCGATCCGGTCGTTCATCACGATCTCCCTGCTTTTATTTCTTTCTGCTCCTCGAGATGCTGTTCTGTTCCTCGACGCGCCTTACGCAATTCCGCCACGTTAGCCCGCGGAGAGCGACTAACTTATGCGAAATGGTTTCATTACGCCACCGCATTAGGTTATGTACTGTCCTCCAGGTACCCGCGAACAGTGATCAAATGTCGCGGAACCTTGGGCAGAGTCGTTGATTTTGTCATCATTGGTTCTAGTAGTAGAGAGAGACGTGTAGTGCGATTTACGAGTCTTTACATAGGCCGGCATCCTGCTTTTGCATGAATGTGGGGCAGAACTGTGAAGAAGGATCCGTGAAAACAAGGACCGAAACAGGAGCGCGTAGGTTTCGCGCGTCTTCAGCTGCGACATGCCCCGGGCCAACAAAACGAGTCTTCGGCCAGCGACGAGGAGCGCGCTGCTCCCCGAGCTTTTTTCGCGCGGTGGCCTCCCCCTTCTTGCTCCGCCAAAGGAATGCTTTCCCGGCGGCGCTTCGGTGACCGGCACGGGCTCGAGGAAGTCGGGGGAGGGGGTTGAGGGGGCGACGGCCCGAGCGACGCGCGGCTTCGTCGTTGACAGCCGGTGTCAGCGCGTGTATATAGTAAAGTCGGCCGCGACCGACCTGCCGGCCCTTCTGTGCGATGGCCTTTGGGGACAGTTTGGTTGTTGCTAGCAAGGCAAATCAGTTCTGCGCAAGCCCGCAGTGTGGAGGATGTTTCATGAAATGGAAAAATTGGCATCCACCTAACATAATAAAGCTTGCTCCACTTTGCGGATTTGCACAGAACTGATTTGCGCAACCGGTGCTCGAGCTCTTCAGGCGGTGGTTGCGTCAACACAGATTACCCTCCGCGGGAGCTGTAGTGGAAGTAAGTTGACAGTCATGGAAGGAGGAGTGAATCGCAGCTTGACTATCCCATTCCGCGTTCTGCGCCCGTTGTTGTTCGTCTTCACCTTCCATCATCTCCGAAGTATGCGTCAATTTGTAGCAGTCTTTATTAGTAAATAGCAGATGTAGTGGACCCTTTTGTGGCAGTATGGCTTATAGCCACTGCGGGGAAATGGCCAGAAATCAATAAAGAATAAATAAAACGCAAGTTGAACCTAGACAGGCTGTTGTTGGTAAAGAGAAAAAGAAATATACAAAATATAGATTGATAAAACTAATTGAGTTAAGTTGTAGTATAAAAAAAAATCCTGTTCTCGTTCACATCGTCTTCGCAGTGGGCCTGAAAGTGAAAGTCCAACGCTATTGCTTATTCACCGTGTACTAGAGCGTCTCGTAACGCTTGGATTGACTCGTTGATGATGATGATCATATGTTCACCCTTCGTAATCGGGCGAGCGGGAGAACCACTGCCCTAGCAAGATTGATCGAATTAAGAATGTCTTCTGGTGCCGAAGCTGTCGTATGTGAGCAAACACTAAACGTGAGATCAACGCCGTTGTTGTGAAATAAAAAAATAAAAAAAGGTTTCGTTTGTGGCTTTCAATCCGTCGAGCGTCAGGTATAGCTTCGTTATGGAGGCTTGATAAGCAAGCCGTATTGCGCCAGACATACATCGTCTTCGTTGTTTTCGTACCGAAAAAAAGAAAGTTGCTATTTTCGGCTTCCAACATAATACGACCGAGCGTCTGCTGTAGCCTCATACGCACTTGCGCAACTAACCGCCGAGAACGGGTCGTGCAATCAGCGGCGAGCTCTTATTATTTGACGGACAGCAGCTCGTTACCGCGAGAGATAAATGAACACGTGCGTGCGTCGACGGGCACGAGCTGTTCTCCTTGGGGGGGAAATAATAACACGGGAAGCGACAGGTACGAGCGGTGAACCGTGTCGGTGCAGTCGCGTCCGTGTAACTCTTTTTGTGAGGCTAAAACTGTGCATCACCGTTTGACGTTGCTCTAGGTGCAGCGAAGTGGCCGCGATGCACCCTAGATGCGCAGGAAGCCAGGGCCAATATGGCCCTATAGATCGGGTCTTGAGAAGAGACCAACGTTGGCCCAGCATTGGCTTTATGGTGGTGCCTGGGAAGTTAGCAAAATTGAGCGCGTCAATTTGAGCGGTTCCTATGTTTCTCTATATTATTATTATTATTATTATTATTATTATTATTATTATTATTATTATTATTATTATTATTGTTGTTGTTGTTGTTTGATTTGAAAACATACACAGGAAAGGGCAAGCGAGGAGCAAGGCTGGCAACTGCCATTGCTTTACAACTCGAAGATAGTTCGTATGGATGCGCCAGCCAATTACGTTCGCTCATTTGCGTGACGTCACGGTGGAGGTGACCTTTCTATCGGCATCTCTCAAGAACTGTGTTTTGGTGCGCGGAAGCAGAGGGAGCAGACGTAGCGCGGTTTTGTGGGCGGGAGCTTCTACCGAACTCTTGTACGTTGCCAGCGAGTATGTAATGCGTAACATTATGTATGTACTTACGTAATGTAATACTCCGTTATGTAATTTAGAATTCTCATATGTTATGTCCGGCAAGGGTGATTAAGAGTGATTAAATATCAGTTAAGATCAATTTTGAGTGATTAAATAATTATAAGTACGGTTGCTTAGATGCACTTTCCGTTCGTCTATGCTATTTTAGCATGAAACTCTACATGAGCCGTACACCGGGCAATGTTGGCACAACGTTCTCATCGCAGTGGTACTTGGGTTGCGAGCAGCGAAAGGTCGTCTCGCAATTCGCTATAGATTTGTAGTGGTTTTTATAGGCGCGCTGTCCGTTCTTCGAGCGATTCTTTCGGGAACGCCACAAGGTACGAATGAAGAAACAGTCAATAACGTTACTTTGATACACGGTGCTTCCGCCCTGGCACGTGGTTGTCACGTGACAAATTACTGCGACGTGCAAGTGTGATAATCGTAGTCCGAAATTTAGGATGTATTTACGATATAACGTGTCAGAACGGCGTGAAGAACATCAGCGATAACTAATCATTGCAGCAACAAATGTATAAGGAAAACTGAGCGACAGAAAGGTATTCAGAAAAGTGGCACGCTATATTTGAATGTAAAGCGGATAAACTATTAACTAGAGGCGATAAGTATGTTCATTGTTTAGGTGTGCTTATGGGCGCGCTGACATGCTGTTCCGTGTTACTAGGTGGACCTACATAGCTCCGAATGTTTATATGAATTAAATGTCGCGTTGTTTTTAGCTACTTGTGTCTGACAGTTTCCACCAACTCGACAGAGGGCATGGCAGAGAGGTCTTTCAGAACGTCGTAGACAGCGTGTTTACTTCTCTACAGCAGAATAATACGTGGCCGCACATGCGCAGTCGTATATACTGTGCATTCGCGAGTGACTCGCTCCTCGATTGGCTCTCGACAGCTGCAGGTTCCATAACGCTGCACCGAAGTCGCAGTAACTCGGTAAAAAAAGCGGCGTGCACTGGATTGAAAACAAGCGCGCCCCTTCTTTCTCTCGCGGAGGAGGAATGCGAAGGCGACGACGCGTCGCCCCGTCCTTCGGCCGCGCACAGATACATCACAAATTGCGAGCAGAAGCAGAAGCTGAGAGGTAGAGTGTACTCTGCTGAGAGGGTTCGGGAGCAGACGGACAGCAGGGCCTCGTGCAGAAGTCGTCTGTCGCTGTTCGTCTGTTCAGGTGCCAGATTCTGCCGCCCGGATTAATAAACAACACTACTGAAGGAAGGAACTTGTGGTGTACCGGTGTTAGCGGAGGAGACGAGACAGATGACATACTGTCAGCGTTCCTCTTCGACCTGTATTTTGGCATTTTGCTCATCACAGAGATGTTTACTGCTACGCGAGCGCGGGCCTTTCCGAAGGTCGACGCCAGAGCGACTGTATCGGCTCGGTTGTATAGACGAGCTGGGGCTGTAGCCAAGCGGCCCTGCTTTGGCTCTTGGCAAGAAAGAAATCGCAATTAGTGCTATTTTTCTCTTGTTTCTTTTTATTCGTTTCGCTTTATTATTATTATTATTATTATTATTATTATTATTATTATTATTATTATTATTATTATTATTATTATTATTATTATTATTACTTTTTTTTACGGCTGGCTGTGTCTCCCGCATTTCAGTTGTCTGCCAGCTTCATCACATAGCGTCGACTTTCGAACTTTCCGAGGGTTCTTTTATTATTTTTTTTTTATTGGCGTACCTGTCTGAAAAGTGTCAAAGCAGCTCTTTCTGACTACGGCTAGGTGCATGATGATAACAGAATTGCCACGTACGTGGACAAAGTTACCATCTCCTATAGCATTTTAATAGTATAAACTCAGCTATTCTTAGCGTAAGCACAGAGATGAAGATGCATATAACATCGTGTGGTGGGCTGGCATGACTGTCTGCATCAAATTAGCGTCAGTTTTCTCGCACGTTGACGGCAAGAGTGTTAATAAATGCACGCAATTCCAAATGCAAATGATATCATATCCAGAGCAAACACATTACTTAATCACTTCCGAACAAATTTTGCAAATGTTTGAAGACAGCGTGATCGAGTATCATATAACGTGCAGGGGCGTTTCCGATGCACATTAATTAAATGAGATTTTTCCTTCGCTTAAAGGGAAGACGTCCTTTCCAGCATCGAGACGAAAAAAAGAAAAGAAAAAAAACGAAAAAAAAAAAAACGGAACTTCGTGAATGCACGATGAAATGAATCCTCATCGTCGGGGTGAAAGGAAAGCTGGAGGCACAAAACAACCGCAGCCTCAATGAATATCACGAACTGCGGACCGTGAATGGGATCGCGAATATAGGCAGCAGGTGTAACATGAATGAAGTCTCATTAGCACCATCTTCGTACAGCGTTTTTATATCTACCAGATACAAAGACCGAGCAAGGCGCTATATTGCCTACGTCGGCGCTTATTTATGGCCATTAGTGAGCGAGAACGCATTCTAAATGTTCCTGCGAAGTGCTCGTCTTCGCAGTTGCTTGAAATTGCATGAACGGAACATCGTACATAGGCCGCGTATGCACAGCTTCTAGCGAATATGGCCCGGCGGACAAACAAACGGAAACACAGGCGTCGTTCCTGGAAGCACGTTGTCAAAAGCACGGCGGACAATGATACAATGAGCGTACTGGGATAACAAAGTGGCCTATAAGCAAATTGCTGACAATATTGTCTTACGTGGAACTCGCATCGGCCAAAACGCACAATGCTACGCGATCGGTGTGGCATTGGGCTCAAGAGACGTTCCGTGAACCGTAGTGTCTACTTGTCGCGCGAACTGTCGCCGTTTACGAGGATGATCAGTAGGCAATTTTACATAGCTTCTCTTACCCAAATAAATGTACTAATCTCCTATATTCTCTCTCCCTGTCCTTTACTCCAATACTCCTGTCATTGTGTTAGCCGCTACTGCTAGATAGTTACAGTGCGGCCAGCAGGAGTTTTCTCCTATCCTGCTTCCATTTTGTTTAAATAAACAACCTGTTAATACTACTAACTACTGCTACAGATGATAGCAAAAGGGGCTGCGAAATATTCATGTTTACTTTCCTTGCTTTGATTTGGTGCCCCTATATACAGTTTTAAGAATACATCTGGCTCGTAAATATTCATAAATGCTGTGCAGCGTACAATCCTTTTAAGAAGAGAACAACCTAATGATTGATTCTCGTGGGGACATTCCGATGTGGCAAGCAATTGCATTCGTAAATGATACTGCAAGCCACAATCGGCAGAGAACAGTTGTCTAGGTTCGGGATAGTCAGATGGAATGCGAAGTCGGAGGGATGGGTCCAGGCGGCGCAGTCGAGTATGCCGGAGACCGGGCGTGTTCCACACGTATCGTGTGATATGATGAGCGAGTATGCGAAGCTTTGTTGCTGCATCGATTCTTGATAGCGGGGTGGGTTCCTTCACGGGATCTTCGTGAGCCCTCCTGGCAGCTTCATCGGCATGCGTTCGTTGCCCACGATGGCGCGGTGTCCTGGAAGCCACTGAAAAGGGATCTCGTGTCCTTTGTCTGCTTGTTGTTGATATAACTGTCTTATCTACAGCACTAGATGGTATTGTGGTGCACGACATAGAGCGGGTAGCAGACATTTAGGGCTGCCCAGTGGTGGTCAATATTGACCACCATGGGCATATACACTTGCCCAGCATCCCCTGTTGCTAGGGTTACTGTAACTTGCGTGAGGTTCCTTACGCGGACGTAAGTTCTTCCACGGTTAAAACGCTTCGTGCTTTCTGCCCCTGGTCCGTTAAGCAACGCTCGCTACACACGCCATCCACTGGTCATGGTGGCCTTAGCTGAGCCGATCGTGGCCATGCGTCTCCTAGGCCAGGGGTTGAGCTGCGGCCCCCTCGCGTTTGGCAGCGGCAGCTGTTCCCACCAACACCTGCGGTCTCGTAGGAACCGTGGCCGGAGCGCGGCGGCAGCTGAAAACTGAGGGCCCCGTGACTGGATGGGAGCCATGCTCGAATCCGGTGAACTCGGCTGTACTTCTAGCCGCGCAGTCACGATACGGCTTAATGGAGGTGTAGGTTAGTTCGCACGACTTGCATTTGTGCCGACTAGAGTCACGAATGCTGCGTTGAACAGAGTCTGGAAAGGAGGGGGAGGTAATTTGAGGAGGTAAGAGTAGGGCGCGTTGTTCTTGCCTTGATAACTTACTTTCGAAGCGAATCTTGCCTTTGGTTACCTGCAGTGGACTACGTAAACGACATTTCAGTCGCGGAATTGTTGGCATTTTAGGAAGAAGCCTTGACTTTAGACATTTAAGGCTAATGCTGCGCCATGGCGTACGCGTTTCCGCATGTCACTATTATTGTTGCCCGAGAAATCGGTTCGTGATAGAGGATAGCATTTCCGCTGGAAGCGTCTCTGACGCCGGAAAGTCCAATTTCAGAAGTGATCTTTATTTAACCGGACAATTAATTGCGGGTACGCGTGTTGAAAAGGCCCATAGCGCACACACGGACGCTGCGCATCCACGTATAAATGCGTATCGTAATTGTTCTGGCGGTCCAGCACGCTTACATAAGACCGACGTAAAACGTAAAGCATTGGCGTGTGGGACCAACCTGTAAGCACCAAAACACGTGTTCCGCCTCGCAAAAATCGCATCCGGCTGGCACTAAACGCGCAACAGCGCACAAAAAGTTTGCCAAGCGTTCCTGCCGTTAGCAGCTGAGCGCCTGCAGGAAGCCGACTTGGGCAAACCGAAACTGAAACTATAGTGTCCACGATCCAACCGGTGGCTAACGAACAAGCTGAGCACGATAAACGCCATGTGCACGGGAGAACAACGGGAAACGGACTTACTGCGGCGGCGGATGCGGACGGCAAAACCTCTACCTGAAGGTTTCACGCATGCCCCCCAAGACAGGCGCGTGCCAGGAAGCACGTGCTGGTGGTCTCTTGACCTTGTTTGTTTTGCTGCGTTTGAAGACAACCTCGTAGCGGCGTCCGACGGGAAGTGCAGTGCGGCTGTGGCTCCGGCCCCGATGTGAACAGAGGGCGAGGGGAAAACCTCAACGCCTCGTTGCTCTTCTTTGTGTTTTCTCGCCCTTCCACGCGGTGTGTTTACACTTGGGTATTACTCTGGCTGAGCCATGCGGTTCCCCAGCCCCCCGCCACCCCTCTACCTTTATATGTATCGAAAGGTATGTGTGCTCTCACTGTGACCTCCTTTAGGAAGGCCGATACTCCGCGGTTTGGAAGAGAGACGATCTTGTCCGTGAGGTGTCGCCCGCCGCGATGGCCACTGAGCTACTCCTGCAGGCCTCCCAGACGACGGAATACCGGTGCTCTTAGAGCACTGACGACATGCGAGAAGTCAGACAGCCCATTGAAAACCGTGCTTTGGACTATATATATATATATATATATATATATATATATATATAGCATATAGCATATAGCAGCATATATATAGCATAAGAGAAAAGTAAATATAAATTAAACTGTGGGGTTCAACGTCCTGAAACTGCACAGATGGGTTGATTGGAGTAGCCTGAGATATTAGCTAATCTGTATGTACAGTATACACTAAAAAATAATAAAAAAAGCTAAAGCCAGCGAAGCTAAATGCAAGGCTCTGATATCTTGTCGTGTGTCGTGGCGGCTTTGCTGGTTTTAACCTTTTCAAGATGATTGCACTAAGCGTCGCTCGCGTATGTGTGTGTGAGTGATTATAAAAATAGAAGGAGAAGAGAAAAGTACAGCACCGTAACTGCCTCTCGCGTAACACGTAGAAATATACGGGGCTCAAGGGGTTTTGGCGTGTCGGCCCAACTCAAACTGCAGAGGAATTCTTTGTCTCCCTTGTTTATTTATTATTTTTTTTCCCTTAAATCTCGGAAGCGGTTCAGAGCTCGATGCATTACAAGAACAGTCGTTGATTTCAGGGCCGGGTGGCGGGGAGGAGACGTCATCCCCGCCGAAAGCTGTCCAGTGTACATACACCGCCGACAGGTCGTGTCAGGGGAAAGCCGTTCGGTCTTCTTCCGTGAACAATATGCGGGGAGGGCGGGGACTGGGCGGTACGACTGCGGCGACGGACACGGCGGACGCCGACGCGACGACGCCGCGGTTTTACCGCCGCCCGACGCTGCCGCCGGCACACCGTGACGCGGCTTTTCCGAGGGCGCACGCGGGGCTTTTTACCGGCCGGTGCGAGACGTCAGCTGCACGGGAAGAGCGTTGCTTACGCCACGCGTAACGGCGAGCGCGGGTGGCCATGGAAGTGGTGAACTGCGGGACACCAAGGCGCCTTGTAGTTTTCACAGGGAAGGGTAATCTTGTGTGAAACGATCTCTCCTTCGGCATAATTATTGAGCACGGAGAAAGAGGAAATGCCGCTGACGCAGAGAAGCCATGGTTGTTTCAGATGCGGTTGTTGTACGGACATTCTGCGGTACTGACAGCACAAGGATCGTTGGAACGGAAAATGTTAGGTTGATGTTAGAGACAGAAGAGGGCGGTGAGGATTTAGAGAGCCGTAGAGGGTATCTGATGATGAGTAAGTAGATGTTCTGTAGTCGAGATTAATATGATGACGTCGAGTTGGGCAGGCCATGTAATGCGTGCTTTTGGACGACGGGTGGTCTGTCAGAGAGGATATCTGATGAGGAGTAGATGTTCTGTAGTCGAGATTATTAAAATGATCTTGAAACTGTGTGCGCGCTGCAGTTTCAAGATGAATAGCTACCAACTCGCCCAACTTTCAGTGCTTTTATAATAAAATGATGTTGAGTTGGAGTTGTGCAGGTTATGTAATGCGTAGAGCTTTTGGATAACGAGTGGTCTGTCAGAATAACTGAATGAATGCCAAGGAAACATAAAAGCGCTGTCGATGACGGCAGGTAATGTGGTGGCGTGAAGAAATCGGGAAGTTTCCACGAGACAGGTAGTAATTATTGGGGTATCGCATGGAAGAGGTCTTTGTCCTGCAGTAAAAATGAAATAGCATGATAATGATGACAATGACTCACCCCCGCACACGATGCAGCGCTAGGCATCTACTTCGTTAACAATACTCAGCACGTGATGCGTTGTTGCCTTAATGCTTTTCGATCACTTTCCCACAAAATGAGTATATACCCAATCCGCGTTTCGCTTAGAAAAGCGATGTCATAAAAACTTGCGACTCGTGGTTTCCTGTTGCCAAACGCAATGCGACTTTGATCAGATGTTATATGTGCTCCAATTACGCACTGCTTCATTCCGGCCTGATTCTCTTGTTCAAGTTGTCGAGAGGCGCACTATGTTGTGGGTGTGACAGGTGGCCTTTTCACGACCACTGGTGTTCTGTGACGCTCCGCGTGCCCTTGATCTCGGCACATTTCGTGCGGACGCGAAAGACTGTGACCGGCCGGCTTAATTCTCTGGCGTTCTCCCCGATCCCCTCGGGGTATTCACAAGAAGCGCCACCTTCAGGGTCCTGCGGTCAGTGGCGTGCGCGCGCATTCGGGATGGAATACATATATGTATATAGCGTGCGGAGAAACAGTTGGCGGCTGGAGAAACAGCCAGGCCTTCGCGAGGCGTGGTTGGGACGCTCGCTAATACTCCCTAATGAGAGTCATAATGCAGGCACCCGTTTCCTGTCCGGCTTCTCCGTAAAACGAGAGAACTTGTAAGCTCGCCGCGGGGGAAAGGAAAAACAGGCAAAATGACAGTGCTCGTTTTTGCAAGATGCGCGCGCAGCTGCTGTGCGGGCCTGTGTACTATATTCCGGAGGCATGCAGGGCAGCAGCAGCAGCACGCATGTCCTGTCGGGGAGGAAGAAAAGCGCGTGACTATACTCTAATTCTGCACCTCTCCCGTCCTCCCTCCTACACGCTCAACTGCCCCACGCTATCTCTCTAGGCGGGCGAAAAAGAACGGCCGGCCGGCCGTGCCGTAGGAATGACAAGGGTCGGGAGTTCGAGTCCCACCGCAGCGGTGCGGAGAGGTGTACACCGCCGCCGAAGCGGTCGAGAGACTTCGACGAAGCGATTACGAAGTGACCTGGTGGCGGCGGCAGCAGTCGTAGAAAGAAAGAGCACGCCGAGCAAAGACACAGCCGTGTGGCGTGTGTGTATGTGTGTATCTGGGGGGTGAGTTCCGTTTGTGCCAGAGGAGGGATTTACTTCTCCTGTGTGCTGGCCCGCCGCTGTCGGTGTGGTGCGCGTTCCCGCATGTGGATGCCTGCGCCGCTCTGCTCTATCATTACATCTCTCTCCTCTCCGGCGGCTCCGGAGGGGGAGAAGAGCCTCCCCTCCTTCGGCGGCTCTCGCTATCTGCTTTTCGGTGCAAAGAAACGTACAGAATACGAGAAAGTGTTTTTTCTTTTTTTTTTTTTCTACTGCTCCCAAGAAGCAGGGCGGCCCTTCCTCCGTTTCGTTGCTTTTTCTCGTAGCTCTCTCTCTCTGTCTCTCTCTCTTTTCTTTCACCGCTTCATTTTTTCTTTCCTTCCTGCCACCGCTCTCGGGATGCGACTGTTCTTTCCTTCAAGGTCGAACATTCGAAATCGACGGGTCCCCGCGTCTTTCTCTCCTCTACTGTTTTCGCTTTACTCTGCGCTGGGCACCCATTATGCGCTCGCTGCGGGTCCTTTTCCGATGCCCTTCTACTTCTTCCAAGCTGGCTGCAATTTGGGGGCCGGTGCATCCGCCGCTCGTGTATAATCGCCGCCGTGGCATGACGCGCAGCGTCTCGGGTAAACGGGGCTGGGCTGTGCCACATCGCGCGGCGAAAGAACACAACGGTGTTGTGTGCTAACAAGTCCTGCTGGCTGGCTTGGCAGCCTGCAGCCCGGTTGCTACAAGGTCCTGTAACTCGAGCGGCCCGGAGGCGCGCGCGAGCGAGCGCGCTTGTGGGCGTTTGTATCGAAATCCGTGCCTGGTCCTCTCTCCGGTTGCCGGCCGCACCGTGTGGGAATGGTGTTGGTGTCCGCACTGCCCACGGGCGCTGAGTTACTGGCGCCGATCGTTCGGAGTGAACGAGACGGAAAGCGGTCGAGTTACGAGCACCGGCGTTTCCACGATGCATGGTTCTGGACCTTTAAGCATACTAAACAAGACTATGCCCAGCCGATACCACTGGAGTATTGCATGCTCCACGATAGGCAGAATTCAATTGTGATTTGAAAAAAAAAAAAAAAAGAAAGTTGGGGCGGGGGAGGCACCCCTTTCGGCACCGCTGTCCGCGACAGACAGCAAGCGAATGTGAGCCGTCGGCGAAAGTAACCCGGGAAGTTGCTATTGTGGACATTGTGAAACGTTGTAATGCCGCCATGTTTGCGTTGGAGCCAGTCGGAGAGGGTGTAGCCAGCCACATTGTGGGCCATTCAGAGCTTACAAGATGGTGAATTCTGACAATATGGCGTATATGCATACAGGCTGTCGTGAGCAATATGAGAGGGAAGATATGCTTGATGCGCCTGGACGTGAACTGACAATGCGAACGTGTGTCCCAAGTGGTCTATGGCATCTTGCATTTCATTAAGGTTAGGTGTTCTCTTTCATATTGCTCATGACAGCCACTTTCATTATCCCTGCGTGTAGCGTTAAAACAGTGATCGTACTACGGCATATTAGCGGCATAAGGAGTAGAAAAAAAAAGGAAAACGAAAGGAAAATAAGTTGTTTTCGTTCGCGCAAGTTTTCGTTCGGACTCAGGTCCGTAAGGAACGCCGTACTGGTGACGGAACTACGGAGCAGTCCGCTAACCTTGCTTCGTTTCGGACCTCCGTCCCACGCTTTCTTTTCGTCACATGTCGTGACATGCGCTAACGCGTCCACGGCCATTATTATGGAAGCAAACGTGTCATGGCACGCAAGACCGAAGGCTCTTCATTTATTTGTTACAATAAAAAGCGCGGTAACCGGAGGCTAGGCAAACGAAAAAAAGGAACCCACGCACAGCATTTGTTCGGCGCTGTGCGGTGGCTGACCCGGGCCACAACCGAAAGAAAAAAAGAAAAGAGAATCAACCTTGGCTGATGATCTGTTCCTCCGGCTGAGCGGGGAAACAGAAGACACCCTGCAATTTCCACCGGAGGCCGCGCTCGGGGTTTCTCGTGCGTGCGCGCATCACTTCTCCGGAAATGTGCGGGCAATTACACGCGCGCCGCGCCTCGCTCGCATCCACGCCGAACGAGAGAAGGGAAATGAAAGGCAGCTGTGGCGGCGGCGGGACTTCGTCTCGACGCCAAAAATTTGAATGTCTGCGTGAAGCTGGAGGCAGAGAGAGGAGGGCTGACTGCTTCGGCGTGTGACGAGCCGCACTTTTTACTTTATTCTTCGGGCAAGCCGTCAGCGTCTAATGACGGGGGGGGAGACCTGCCTTCAAACCGACGGCACGCAGCATCTTCGCAGACGCCCGCCGTCGCCCGCGGGCCCCGCACGATGCTATCGGCGTCGTGAGCGCCGCGCGGCTCTCCCCCTCCGAAAAGCAACAGCCGCAGCAGCAGCAGCAGCTCCGAGGGACCCTTCTGCCTCCTCCTCATGGAGCTTGTTTTCGCTTTGCTACGCCCTCTCCTTCTGTTTGCTCGGCCGGCATTCTCAGGAAGGAAGGGGAGGGAGGGTGAAAGAGGACTCCCCGAGGAGTGTTGTGTGTGTTTGTTTCCCGGCGGCTTGCTTCTGCATCTTCGGCTGCTGCTGCTGCTGCTGGCCGTGGCCGGCCCGTCCGTCGGTCGTCGTCGTCTTCCGAAGCCATTGGAGCGTGCGTGAGCCCTCGCGTCGTGCGTTCGGTCTTCTCTTTCTCGGTCCCGCCGCCGCCGCCGCAGAGCTTTTTCCTTCCACCTCACTCCTACCTCCCCCCTCCGCCCCACCACGGGTTATTAGGATAATAACGGAGACCGGTTCTGGCTGCGGTGAGGCGAACTCAGAACTAGCCCCCCGACCCTGCTTCTTTTCCGCGGCAGCTTTCTTCTTCCGCGGCCGGACGGCCGAGAGTTGGATTCTTTCTAGAGTGCTGTTGCCTGGTGGCTGTGTTGTTTCGCTTTCGCAGTGAAGGGGGCTGGATGGAAGTTGAGGGGGGAGGTTGCGTAGATATGCATCCTTTACTATCTCTCTCGCCCAGAGCTGTTGGCGTGCTCCTTTGTGCCTCGGCTTTCCACCGAGGAGTTGTTGCATCCACGTCGATCGTGACGCAGGGTTGCACGCGGAGGGGCCAGCGTCCTTCCACGACGAGGTGAAGTTAAAAGAGAGGCGGAGGGGGGGGGGGGGGGGGCACGGGGGGACCGCGATGCGGCGCAAAGACAAGCGCTCGCGGCGCGCGGCGCGGTGTGCACGCGATGACTTTTCGTGCCACCGTCCATTTGATAGCTCATGCCCCCCCCCCCCCCCCCTTTTTTTTTTTATTACTTTTCCGTCCGGCCGAACGTTGGGTGGGGGGGGGGGCTTCATGAGGCATCGCCAAGTAGCCAGAGAGCGCGCGGAGGAATTTCGGACAGGACGGCGTGCACTGAGGCGGCAGTAATAGTAGCTGGCTGGTCGTCGCGGCCCAATGCGCGCGCATGCTCTCTTTGATGCAGAGTTCTGCGGTCGTCCGTCCGTGTGGTTGCCGCACCGGATGCGCGCGCGGCCACGGGACGTGGAAGGCATGGTGCTTCTCAGAGGCGGTGGTTGTCTTCGGGAACAATGCGCATCTGGCCGAGTTGTGGGGGATCGCGGACTCTGCAAGCTGCGCTCCGCTCTTTCATTCCGCGACCATAGATAGCATTTAGATCCAAGCTGGCTGTCAGGTCGCTGAGCCAAAGACGAGTACGAAACACGGAATGAAAGAAAAACAAAATTGACGTGGTAGCACCAGTTATATTGTATATAATCACTTGATTACCCTCGGAGAATATTCGCTTATATGCATGTTCGTGTGCCTTCACATCCACTAACCACAATAATGTTAAACAACATAGTCGATAACAAGGCCGAGCCAACGGACCTCGTTAAATATGTTGTAGCGACGAGCGCACTAGCAGACGCACGCGCTGGTTTCTCAAGACGACGGCGAGTGGCTCGACGCGCGATCAGAAGGAACGCCATCCAGCCCAACGTTACTAGAATCCCATAGTAACGTTGATCCAGCCAGCGGCCAGGACTCCTGCCGGGCCGGTCAAGCTCTCTTCAAGTTAATGTGGCCGCGGGCGCCTGGAACGAAGACGCTCACATATGATAGGTCGTTAACGCCAATCCTTATGTCTCGCATTCTGATCCAGCCCTTTTTCACATATAACGCAAGGAAATCTTCTATAGCCCGTATTCAAAGGATTCGTAAACGATGAACTACGCATCTAAATATTTCGTGCCCAGAAACTTAATTATTATTCAATAATATGCTGCCGGATCTCTGTTGCGCACCTAAACATTGGAACGCCTCATAGGAATCGTGAAGACAGGCAAAGTGTACGCTAGCGTGACCCGTAGCTTCGAGTTTGGGCTTGCAGGATGTAGCCAGTGTAATTTTCATTTATTGCATCGTAAGCAATATGGCATAGCGGCATATTAAAAAAAGAGCCGTGGCGACGGCTAGGCTTATTGAGTTGCAGACAATTACACTTTCTTCATGGTGCGTGCGCGCGTTTTAGAAACGTCTTCGGAATTTTGCACAGGACACGAAACCGAAGGGCTCTTTCTGATTGCGCTGGCAAAGCTGCCGATGGACTACACTGCCTACTTACTTGGCCTCTTTCTAACGAGCCTCATTACACGTCGTGACAAAGAGCAAACATTCTTTAAGAAAAAAAAAATGAAAAAAAAAATGGAGACAATGGTGACCCCACACAGCTTCAAGGACTAGACAATGTCAGTGAAACTTTAAATAGCCCAAGACTCACGTAATTCGTCAAGAGTCTTTTTAAAAAAAAGTCAGCCTGCAACTCGTTTGGGAGAAGCTCTTTGTTTTGTCTTTGCCTTTCCTGGGCGGTATTAAATTACGTTCACCGGTCTTAAGAAACGTGCGCCGGCCTTTCTCTCACTCTCTCACTCCCTCGGTCACGTCTTTTTCGTCGGCCATTAGCAGGAAGAAAAATCTATGTCGGAGGGTATGAAAGTGGCTTCTCTGCATGGCAGCGCTGCTTCCTGGCTCGCGCAGTTGATGGAGAGAGAGTGCTGGTCTTCCTCCTCTCCCGCCCGGTTAATGAGTAGCTCGAGGGGGCAGAAGACGCGACTGCGGTTGAGTGCACTCTGCCGTATACTCATTCTATCTCGTCTCCGGCACGGCGAAATGGCGCTGCTGCATGCTGATGCTGCGTTCCCCTGCGGCAGCACGCCGCGTGGATTGTGGTACCGTGGCCGGAGGGCCTTTATTCGACAGCCAATCCTAAGGCCCCCGTGTCTGTGGCGTCCTTAAGCGAAACAAAGATGAGGTTTCCGGTGCGACTCCTATAGCAGCTTCGTGTCGCTGAGAGCGCGACGAAAAACAAACTAGCGAATGAAAAGAGAGAAGTCCTTGCGAGAGAAACGTGAATGCACGAGCGAGGAAGGACGCGTCGTCGAGTCTATGGTTCGAAATGGATGCCTCGAAGCGTCTCTTACGCGGCCCTGAGATCGTTCTTCTGCGGGCAATTCACGTTCCCTCAACGCAGTCGTTTGCATGAGAGATGAATGTTTTGGCTTCTTACGCCGCAATAACTCCCTACCACCCGTGCGCGCATTGTCGCCGCCATCTTCGCTTCTTACCTTGGGAACGGCCGGCCCGTCTTGCCGCGCTTCCAGCATGTAAGGTGACGCGGAGTATTGGGACTAACTGGTGAGTGGTGAGGGTGTGCGGGAACAGCTGATGGGCAAAATGGAGGGAGGGCTCGTCCGTACGAAATCTCTCGCACAGTACGGTCTACAGTTTAATGGAACACTTAATTAGTATTCAAACTGATATAACTTAATTGAACGCATCAACAACTTCACAAGTGCTCGCCGTGACGCGTTAGCTAGACCTCTAATGACAAAGTTGAGGCCTTCCTGTCAAAACTGAGTCGTAGTCAGTCTTGAAACACTTCGCGTTCCCTTCAACAGTAGACCGCAATGGCATACAAGACCGACTTTCGACGCAGTTCAGACGGCGTACGTCAAGCACCGGACTTTCTCTTGTTGTGGAGAACAACGCCCATGTGCCCGCGTTTCCTCCGGTCCTCGTCTCCCACTCTCCCCCTTCCATCAGCGCGCAAAATCTCGGTGGGGTAATCGCTATTCCGCTTCGTCGTCGTCGAAGGACGGGCCAAGCGCGGCCGGCAGGCGCGGGCCGCGGTGCTGCTGCAGCGAGCGGGTGGCCCGTCGTCGGCTCCGGCTGGCTTTCGCGGGCCCGGCCGCACAGCGGCGAAAGACCCGTAGAAGGAAACCCCCTGGCGATGCCCGGCAGCGATAGCGAGGTTTCTCTCCCACGAACGCGGCGGCGGTCCCCCTTTTCTGGCGAATGGCGCGGTGGCGGCTGCTGCTGCTGCTCGTCCGGGGAGATAAGGGACACGCCGCTCGGAGACGCGACCAGATGCGCCCGCTGAACAGCTTTTGGGAAAGATGAGCTTGCAAAAAAAACGGGGCTGCTTGCTCAGAAAAGAGGAAGGGGAGGTGCACCAGACCAGACGCAATTTCCTATACCGGTGCGTCCCCAGCCTCGGGAGGGTGTACGTCAGGACACGACTGGCCGGCGCACGTCGCCGCCGTGACGCTTCCCTATCTGGCCATCGTGCGCTCGTGACAGCTCATTGTGCTATGCACAAGAGGCTACGAAAGCGCAGTTCGTCGAACGTTCCGGATTTTATCACCGTTTCACACGGTCTAACTGATGACGTGCAGTGACCGTAGGTGGTGTCCAAACCGCACCTGTAGCGGCGGCCGGCGGTGCTATTCCGGACACGCAGAAATTCCGGAATATCGTCGATTTCTCCCATCTTGTCAGCTCTGATTGGTCCCGCAGGGTTGCCACGATCTCTCTATCCTCTTGCGATAGAGAGACCCTTTCCTCTTGGGAGTCTGCTCTGCTCAGCTCAAGCCGGCAGGAACAGCAACGGCTGATCCAGCGGGCTCTCGAAGTCGCGCATGGCTATGGAGCCCTGGACTGAGGGCCCCACTCATTGAGGAAGAATTTCCGACTTGTTTTCCAAATAAAGTTTATTCTCTCTCTCTCTCAACACAGCAGAATTGCAAGGTGTCCAGGATAACCCTCGGGTTTCTCAGGTATAGTGCGAACCTACGACACGATATGTGGCATCATAAAAGGTACAATGTTTTAGAATCTGGGTTTGTTGCTGATTGAGCTGTTCTATCTCCATATAAGCGCGAGCAAGGAGTATGAATACTATATATATTTCAAAGCTATTTTGTGATTTTAGCAGGACACAGCTTCCGTGAAAGCGTCACATACACAGTTTCATACTCGGGAGATGCGTAATTCGCGGAAGTTCAGTTACGATCAGAGCTTTTCGATGCCCAATCATTCAAGTCGCGGTTACTCGGCTGCAAGCGACAAGGCCCCAAGGTAACCCGGTGGGTATTGAAGCCTATACTGTTCGCCGCTAATTATCAGGCCACTAAACGTCCCTGACAAGTCCTTGGGAAAGTATCAGTAACTCCTCATTCCACCCACTTTTGTTATTCTGTATTATCTCTGTAATGGCTTATCTTTGATCTCGGCGGGCGCGATAGCGGTTCGTGATGACTCGGTCGAGATTCACCAGGCGTTTCGTTCCGTCGGCACGAACGGCCCCCTGCCGAAATGGTTCCGATGTATTGTTCTCTCTCACAATACGTCATTCCACGAACAATACCGCCTGCATCGTATGTGCTCTGTTTGCTTTTCAGTCGACCCGTGAAGCCACGCCGCGCACATCTCTCTCCTGCCGATCGCAATCCACCGCCCTGCTGTGTTTACAGAACACACCCTCATTGTTAACAAGAAGTCCCCCTTTCTTTTCGCTTCGCCTGTTGTGCGTAGTACTACGACGGTGGCGCCAGAGTGTTTTCTACGCTCATCGTTAACGAAAACTCTCATCTAAGGAAATATACCGTTTACGCGAACTTCCAGTTATACCCGAAACACCGCTGCCCGCTACGTGTCTGTGTCAGTTCGTTGCCGAACAGTCCTCCTTCAGTCTTGCAATCGTTGGAGTGTTGACGCTACATCGCCGTTATACCCACAGAGGCGTTCCCAACCCCTGCCTCGGTATACTAACCGCGCCGACACAAACTGCTGTCAGCGTCGACCAACGTTGTTGACAAAGGGTTCGTTCTCCCTCCACTTCGCATCTGTATAGTGGGCGTTGAGTGCTTACAGTACGACGTGGTACCAGTATATAGCCACTTCCACCCCTTTCAATGCCGATTGTTTGTTCCCCGTTACGGGGACACGAACTCCATGGCATCTATATATCCCGTCGCTGCTGCCGTGTCAGTGTGTCACGGTTTTTTGTCGATTGTCGTTCCGCTGTCCAGGTCGGCACGCGCCCAAGGTCCCGTTGTGCCAACAAGAGTCGAGAGGGGGTTGCTCTCGGCGGGGAGGCCGCGAGTGGTGGGGGGTGCGGTGGGCGGGCGCGCCGCTGCTCTTCTCGCAGCGGGGAGCGACTCGACACCCCCCGGCCTCCCCCCGACACGACGACGCCGTCTCGCCGACGCCGACACGGGCTGCGGGCGATTTACGATGTGCGGCGGCTTCGCGGCTCGCCGCTTGCTGGCGTCACGGCGCTGTCTCCGTCCCCCCCCCCCCCCCCCCCCCTTTTTTTTTTTTTTTTTTTTCCGCGTGTGTGTGTCGACGACGTGCGTGGACCTATCAGCCCCGGTCGATGACGGGCCGTCACTCGCAATGGTGACGCACACGCACGGCAACGGACCGCGTTCCTCCTGCCAAACGTTGTGTCGAGGCTGTCTGCGTTTGTGCGAACGCGTGGGAATGGTCCCGCAGCTTCTGCTGACGGTCCCTTTCCCCCCTTTCACAGGTATCTCGCGAGTACGCTGACCGACGAATGCGTTTATGCGATACCTTTTCTGCGCATCGCAATTTTTTTAAATATTTTTTTTTCTAATTAGCAGAACGACAGACGGGACCTGTCATCGTGAGTCTTACTTGCCCGAGAAAATGGGTTCAATGCTCGGTGGCTCTTTCACTGCATCGAAACGAACCCGAGATGCGAAAAGCCATTAACGGCGCGCGAATTTAAGGTGGCGTATGCGGCATCTAATTTTACGGTACACAAGATTGTCTACGTTAATAAGAACGAAACTAGCGTTACACGACATGACCACTGACTACGGCTTCATCCCTTACTTACCCAAACAGTCACGAGACTACAGCATGCACTGACGGGCACAATGGCGACACATAAGTGCACATGTAGACTATTGCGCGCTTCAAGGGGGGGGGGGGGGGGGGGGGTCATATGTGTGTTTGTGCATGTGGGTGGGGAATGTGTGTGTGTGTAGAAGTACTACAGGAATGTGCGTAGCAACCTTGACGTGCACTGTGTATGATTGCGCAAGTGAGACCAACACGCGCTCATGCCGTTTTTTTTTTTTTTTTTTTTTTTTTTTTTTTTTCCACTCTCGCAGGGAAGCAAATCACGTGCGCGTGCACGACGCAACACTGCCGCGAGCAGGGCACCAGCCGCTGCAACACGACGTCCATGTGCTACACGCAGTACCTGCAGAGCCGCGACCCCAACACGGACCCGATCACGCGCGGCTGCATCAACAGCCGCACGCCGCTGCTGTGCGAGAACCGGCGTCCCGCGGTGCACTCGGCCGCCCGGTGGCCGCAGCTCGTCTGCTGCAGCAGCAACCTCTGCAACGAGGGCATCCTGCCGCCGCCGCTGCACGCAGGTACGCGTCGCAGAACTTGCGAATACGCCGCTAGGGGTGTGCCAATTGGTAGCTTTCACGTGACGTCGCGGACACAGCCGATCAGCGTGCCGCACGGTGCACCGAAATGGCGGCTACGATGATGACGTCAGTGCAAGCAATCTTATTGGTAGCTTTCGTGTGACGTCATAGACCCCCAGCTTATCACCGTGCCGGTGCACCAGCATGGCGACTGCGATAACGTCAGTGCAAGGCGCCTCGCACTGACGTCATTGTAGGCGCCATTTTTGAGACCCAATCGAATACGAATCGAATAGTGCCAGAAGCGATTGCAATCGAATAGCGAATATTTTTCGAATAGTTTTCGAATAATGAACAGCCGTTTTCACAATTGATGTAAAGCGGTGTGCACATTGTAGTATTCATCAGCTTAGCAATTTTCTCTCATTACATTGCGTATTATGAAACGTTGTCTGTAAAAATGCAGGAATGGAGCGTACAGTTCGCACATGCAGGACCTTTCGGACAGTGCGTATAATCCCTGTATAACGTAGCCTGTTGCACTTCGTAAGTTCTCTAGTTTTATGGGTCTGTTACGTTACTTTTGCTCCAATGTTATGTTTGATTGCGCACAGTTGACATTATAAAATATTCGAAAACTATTTAAAAATATTCGTATTTACTAATAGTGCCTATTGAGTTCGAATACCGAATCGTTAGTGCTATTAAAAATATTCGTATTTACTAATAGCGACTATTGAGTTCGAATACCGAATCGTATAGTGCACTATTAGATTATTCGAACGTTTCAAATATTCGCCCTCCCCTAGGAATAAAGCGTGCAGCGAGGTTATGGCGTCGCGCTGAGAACACGAGGAGGAGTCGTCGTTTAGGCTCCCGAAAATAGACCCACAATCTCATACGCGTTTGTTTAAGCTGAAGAACCGAGAACAAACGAAGACAATCAGGGTTGCATGAGGGCTTATTGGTGTGGTCATCGCAAAGACGTTCAACGTATAGGCAATTTTAGTGCATACATTGAGGAAGAACAACACACACACGTAAAGCGATAACCATCACATTATTTTCCTCCTTGTCTATGTACTAATCTCGCTACGTTGAAACCCTTCGATAAAAGAAACTCTTTCCGCGTTTTGGCAAATGCGAAACCGTCGCGAGTGGCAGGTTGCGCTGATTCTGTGTCTGCTCCAAGAAACCGAAACGCAATGTTCCGTCGGATTCTACGTGCGGGGATACTTGGCGCATAACATACGTGCAGAAGCGCGTAGAAGCTCCGCCCCCGCAACTTTCCCGTGATTGCTGCAGAAAGTTGACCGCTGCGATCCAGCACACAAAGTCAAAGCCACTGCGGTCAGTTGATTCTATGCGAGGTCTAATGTTTCGTCGGCGGACTCCAATCAAACAGTTCGACGGTTAAAATTTGCAGCAGATTTACCCTATAGCGAACATGTACTTATCATCTAACGACACAAGTAACGTTGCTTCCACTCGAACAGTGGAATATGTCCTATGGAGACAAAGTTCTCCGGCGATGACCCAACGGAGCAATATGTAGATTTTGCCTTCGCGAGCAGCAAGAGGCAGGAGTGTATCCCCGCCTGCCGTTTCTTTCTTGACACTTTTCTTTATAACAAAGCGCTAACAGGGAAGGAACCAAGTGAAATAGACTAACAACGACAAGTGATGGTTTGTCTCGAGACTAACAACGACAAGTGATGGTTTGTCTCGTTCACCTCGTGACTTCGTCCCTTGTCTGCTGGCACTTTGTGGATGAATGTACACCAACTTGCCCGGATTTAGGTTCTCTTACAATACATTTCTCGACACCGCATGCCAGAGAACAAACAGCTGAAACTATACAAAAGCGGTAGTCTCGTTCACTGTCACTTGACTTGCCCGCGTCAAGCGTGCCGTTTGTGCACGGGTAGTTCGGATCCTCATTTGAGCCAATCTGCATTGAGCCTTTTGAGCTTAATCGAAGCGCAGGGCGTGAGTGCGCGTTTAGCGTGGAAAATCTCTCTCGAAGATGACGTGCCGCAGTGCTCGATCCGGATTGAATCCGTTCTGCATTGACTCTATAGCGGCTCACTCGAAAGTGCCAGTGCGAGACAGCCGGCTTAAAATGTCTTCTCCGCGCGTTCTTTGCAGAGACGGCATCTTCGTGGCCCGCGCTTCGACCCGAGGCGAGCAGCAGCGGCGTGGGCGACGGCGTGCCCGCTTCCACCGAGTTGCCGCAGCAGCCGCCCAACGATGACGACGGCGACGACCGCCTGCTGAGCCCCGTGCACGTGGCGGTGCTGTCGGTGGGCGCCTGCGCGCTGTTCGCCGTGGCCCTTCTCGTGATCGTGGCGCTCGTGCGGCGCCACGCGGGACTGCTGGGCGCGCGCTACGTGCGCGGCAACTACATCAAGGGCCGCCGGCAGAGCGCCTCCGACGACGGCACGCCGAACGGTGGCACCTACGACAACAAGATGGCCGTCGTCTCCTGATCAGGGGCCGGTCGCCGCCTCAGTGTGTGTGTGTCCGTGCGCGCGCACCTTCTCAACGCGCCATCACCAGGGAGACTCGTTATCAAAGTGAACTCTGGTGGGGTGGACGCTCGAACCTGGGACCAAGTGGTGCACGTGTGAGTTAAGTGGAGGAGTCGTCGAAGGGCACCGCGGTTGGGACACTCGTGAGGTGTCCGGGAGACCACGTGGAGAGCCAGCCAAGCTGTTATGGTGACATTTGGAAGTATGGAAGTCCGACCTCTATCAGACATCATCCTGCCGAATCACACGTCGGCCGTGAGGCCTGAACGCTGGCCCATGCTTTTCGTGGGGCAGCGAAAGCTTGTCCTAAGAGTCAGTGCCTTCGCCGGAAACATTGCAGTGTCGTAGTTTCGCGCCCGAGCTCTTGCGATTATCGACCTAAATGTTTAGCTCGAGGTTGTGCGATCTGTGACCCTCAGCGAGTAGCGCGTATCTGGGTAACCCAACTCTGTACAAGTGGAACGTGCTTTTCTGAAAGGCAGCTTGCGTCCGGTTGCGTGTCCGCTGGCTCGCAGAATGCACCGCAGGCGCTTGCGAGGGCAGGTGAGCTTTTCGTAGCGGTACCTGGTCGCGACGTCCTGTTGATTCCGAGAAAATCCGGGACCCCGCAGGGCAGGCGTGACGTCCCCGCGGCCCTACGTGGGCCGTGTGTAGTATAACACTGCGATTGAGCGCACAGCGTTGACCTTCGGAACGGGCGTTCCCGATCGCTCACGTGACCGTTTCCTGTTCGCCAGTCGCAGCCAAGAATCCGCGCCCGCCTGTTCGTTAAATGCCAGCCGTCGAACGCTCGCGGGTCACGATCCGGAGCAGGATTTCTAGTGCCGGCCTTCGGAGTAATCGACACCTTATTCGATTAGGCAGTTTGTTAAACGCCTGATACGCCATTGAAATAAGCTTTCGTCGGGACCATCACCTATGCTGCTGGTCACGGCATAGCGGCCGATCGTATTGGGGCCAAATAGTCGGCAGATGTTATCGGCGGCCGACTGTTCGAAGTTGGAGCTATATAACTTATTCGTTTTCACCAAGACAAATTGTCACTCCAAAAAAAAAAAAGTACATAAGTTCGCTGGTTCCGAAGTTATAGGTTCTGCCTGCAGGAGGTGTTGGCGTTGAATGATGGCTGAATGAAGATGCGACTAATGACATGGCGTCGCGTAAAGCTAATGAACGCAAATATTCCTATGTAAGTTATAGAAAATGATCTTATATTAGGAAGCCTGATGTACTAGGCGATATTCTCGAGCGAAGGGAAAGAACCATGTATAAAGAGCAGACTCATACTTCATTTATTGGACGGACAGTCTACGTTAAAAGAAAAAAAAAATCTCTCAGCACCATGCTAATTACGCACATCCAATACTACAGCCGCGATAGAGGCGCGTATTCAGGGATCAACTTACTAATCGTTTCGGCCATCGCTCGTAGCGTTAGTGAGTTAGGCATACAAATACAAACGCGCTAGAAATAATGTTCCACTTGTTGCTTTCATCAACTAGCCATCGTGTTACTGCCTTATTGAACCGCTGGAGTACCCGACCTTTATCGCGTTCTTCCAGGACCACATGTTCCCCATCGTTGGTTGTGTGCTTCGTGCCCCTGTTCACTTGTTGTTTTTCGTGTTGTTGTTGACCGTACAGTGTTGTTGTACACACGTCCTCCATTGTACAGTGAAAGTGTTCCTCTCGGAAGTGGAACGCGCACTTACACTCTGAATTTGTGCACTGTAAATATCGCCTATAATGGGCGCTCCGCCAACTTTTTCTCACCTACGCTATACCTGACCCGCCACCCCCGCCTTAGTCGCTGTGATAGGGGGTTTGTTGGCGGGATCGCTTGCTGAATACTGCCGAGAACAAGGGATCTAAATTCTGCAGGCATTCGTTCAAGATTCGGTTCATTTCTGGTTCTTCATAAGGTCGCATTTAGATCTTCGTTAAACTACCATAGGTAGCATATTGAAGGTGTGTGTGTGTGTCACGCTAAGATTGGCAGCCTGGAAAAAAAACTAATTATCGAGAGGAGATTACCCCCCCCCCCCCCTTCCGGTTGTCTCTCGATTAAATAGCACATTTCATCGAATGGGGGCTGAGACATACCCCAAATATTCACAGCTCCTGATCTTCGTACAAAAGACACCAAAATGTGCCTCGTTGACCGTGCCTTTTTTAAAAGACTCGCACGAATTCGCTGTCATTGTTCGAACCTGATCGTCATCTCTAGCTACCAGGCTCCAGGCTATTCTAGGCAAAAGAACAGAATGGAGCGAAAGAAAGGTTTTGATGCCTGCAGAATCTATCCCGAATACGCGGAACCCTATACAGGGGTGCGCAGTAAGGTCGCGCGCCCGTCTTACGGCTGGCCTCTTCCTAACTTTTCTCTCGAAAAAACACGAGAGCAATGTTTTGCTGCCTTTTAAGTGGCCTCGTTCTTGCCTTGGCCACTAACGGTGTCACCGGAAGGTCGCCTGTTTTGGCGCTGCCTTCTTGTCAGTTGTGCCTTCGCTCGCTTCTGACATAGGCACGGATGGTCTGCAATGCAGCGCCATTGTAGACCTCCACGGCCTGCTGGAGGTCCGGGTCGAAGAGCCCGTAAAGTGTTCTTTACTCGCTGCCAGTTCCAATGACGGTACCTTTTTTTTTTTTTTTTTTTTTTTTTTTTTTGTAAGGCTGGTGCACACGACGGACGAAAGTACAGACTCCCAGAACGGACAACCCACGACGTGACTATGAAACTGATCCGCGCGGCGAAAGAAAAATAGAGATGGGAGGGAAAGGGGGGGGGGGGGGGGGGCAGAGATTATTCTGTGTTAGGATATCAGGTGGTCTACCCATGCGCCAGCTTCCCATCGAGCACAGCTCTTCACTCATGACAGTTGCGCAACGGTAAATTGACGCGCCACCATTAACCGAGAATACGAAACTTAGCCACGACTCCTCGCCACCAATCGTCGTTTAAAAAGTCATCGACAAACCCGGCTGCAAGAAAGGCGCTGATTGGAAACGCTGTTTATTTGGTGTTGCGTAATGTGCTTTTCGCCAATCGCTGTGGCATTTTCTGAAACGCGCGGAATTTCTCAACTTTTTCACGATTGAAGAGCTCTGCCCTTGGATGGCTTGCGGGGGGGGGCTACAACCTGATCAGACCACTTTCTACCGCGGCCGTCGGAGGAGGGCGTGTTGGTGCTTGGGGCTGTAAGGTCCCTAGATAAAACAAGTTTTCCTAGGGACCTTATGTGGCTGTAAACCAGCGTCCTTGCTCTGCCGTCTGCTACTGCGCACCGCCGTAGACCGTCGTCTGCATCTGCCTAACGAAAGCAAGGGTTCGGTCGAGCAGAAGACAAAAAGAGCACCGGTTTCTGGTTGCGGGCACACACTCCATGCTCGAGTATACCGCGGCGCGCAGTTGGAACGCGACCGCCAACGCCGCCGCGCCCCGTTCCAACTGGGCTCCACTTCCCGTCTGCGAAGCCAAGGCCGCAGCAGACGTTTATACATTCCCAGATATCTCGCACACGTCCGCTTGCTGCCAACGGACTTCTTTACTTTCCGGGCGCGCGAAGACGTGTTCAAAAGTGCCTGCGCGCGGTTTCTCTAAAGGCTTGTTAACAAAGGGGTGCGCGAGAGACGGTATAGTTTACCAACCAGCACCAGTGATACCGCTGCATCCGTCCTGCATCTTACATTTCATTGCAGTGGCCAGCAGGCCGGTCGGTGTCTTCGCGCGTTGTTCTTCATTTCTTTTCTCATTTTTCATCGCTTCTTCTTTTTTGCGGCTTGTACTTGAAGACTAAACTTCGCGTTTCTGTCGTTGCGGTGTCTTTTGAGATGTTTACTCGTTGCATCATGCATTCCTGTGCCTTCCTTTCCATGTTTCCTTCCTTTTTTGTTCCCTCCAAACCTGCGTCGGCACGACGCTTGACTAGAGTTGTACGAATCTCGCTGTTTCGTTGTGTCGCATGACGGAGTGTCCCTGCTCCGTCAAACGTGTTTGTTTCACCGCGAACCCACGCGCAAAGTGCTGCCGTGCCAAACTTTGAGTTGCTTCTGCGCTTAATGATTGCAGTGTAAAGTTGTCCGAGGGGCGGAGAGAACGGGTAGGGTGGGGGGTGGGGGGGGGGGGGGGGCAGTATTTTTCACTTACATAGAGAAAGCTCTTAACGACCGCAATCCTAAGCGCTAATTGCGCACATCGCGGAGCCCTTTGTTAGATGATGGGAGGTTCTTCGTCGTTATTCGTATTTTAGTTTATTCTCGTATAGAAACACTGAGGGTAAAGGACAAAAAGGCACACGCCAGTACTCGACTAAGACATTAAGCCCTGTAAATACTGATATGAACATAAACTTTTATCTTCAACATTCCTTAACCTAATGCTTTTGATTCGGCGTCTCGAAGCTGTCCGGGTATTTGGATAATCGGCGAGAAAATCGGAAGTGCGATCCCGTCATCGCGCCGCTGGCTAAGAGACACTGCGCATGCTCAGGGCTGCCTCGGAGGGTTTTTGCCAATGTTCAGTAAGTACTGTCAGGACACCACTGCTTGGAGAGTCGAGATTCGTTAGGTGAAACACATATAATATTCAAACACTCACAGCAGCTTGCCGTAAGAGAGAACGCCTGCGAATTATTCGATCATTGATTGATACCAACGTTAGTCGTGATATCAAGAATATTTATTTCTCACAAAGCAGCGACAATGTTAAACTTTATACTGTCGAAAATACTAGTGATGCGTACCCTCTAACAGTGGATCATCATGTATGTCTTGGCGCCGCAGGTCAGAATTTCCAGTCTTTTAAGTGCCAGTGAGTACTGTTTGATAGATTTAAGTATACGCTTGATGTGGAGCTTTTGTCTAAGCACTGATAAATGAACACGCACGCTTTGCACGTGGGTTCGTCGCGTCTGACTCAAAAAAATCTCCCCATGTTGCACTCGAAACGATCGTCTAGTTCGCTGTCACTTCGGTGCGAACGGGTTCCCGCACCATCACTGTTATTTCTCAAGTCATGTGTTCTTTTATTTTTTTCTTGCACGGAAATGTTGTCCTAACTTATTTATTTATGCTCACATTATTGAGTTATCATTATTTGACTATATATTATTATATACAGAGAGATGCTATTCTATTGAACGACATGTCTCAGTGAATTCAACGTGTCCTCTCTTTGTTGATTGACGGTGGCGTGGTTGTACATAAGAGTGATATATACATATATGTGTTTTTTTTTTGTACAAATGTCTATATGCACAGTTGCCAAGATGAATGAAACACCATTGTAAAAAAAAAGATGGATTTGCTGTCCGTTTGCTTCTTTCAATTGAGGTGTACGTTGGCGAGACGTAGAGTTGTGGCAGGAACCACGTTGTCTGCCTTGGAATTCCTCCAGCACATACAGGGAACTTCCCTTCCTCAAAGTAACACATGATGTGTTACCAGCGACGACAGCTGGGACTAAGAGCCGTTGGTAAAATAAAGTTAATTCTCTGTCTCTCCTTACAAAGGCTAAGGACGATGCGCCGGCGTGGGAGACGATCTGTCACTTCAGCAGCCTCTACAAGGGAGAGAGGGTGGCGGGAGAAGAGGAGCGCCCCCACCACAGCGTCAAAACCCAATACTACTACCGTGTTTAAACCCTATAAACCGGCCCAAAGCTCTCGCGTGACAGCACGTGCGTCTCGCAACTCGTTCGTGCGAGAGCACGTGGCTTTTTCAACGGCGCCATTGTATGGGCGGTCAAAGTCCAACCACCGTGAAAACGGGCGATAGAGCCAAGGAGAGCTATTCGCTTTGAAAAGTCTGGGGAATGACTGACAACAGCCGGCCTACATGTAGCGAGGCGGTAACCGAAAACAAGCCGCAAACGAAGATGTCTGCTTTCGGAACGCATTCCGGAGCATTTAAGCCGTGAAGGTAAGTAAAGGTGACGTTTACTCTCGATAACTACCATCGTTCACATTTGCGAATATCGTATACCAACTTCAATGGCTTAGAGCAAATGAAAAAAAAAAAATAATTATGGGGTTTTACGTGCCAAAACTACGATCTGATTATGAGGCACGCCGTAGTGGGGGACTCCGGAAATTTGGACCACCTCTGGTTCTTTAACGTGCACCTAAATCTAAGTACACGGGTGTTTTCGCATTTCGCGCCCATCGAAATGCGGCCGCCGTGGTCGGGATTCGATTAGAGAAAATGAGTCATCGGAGTTTAAACATTCGGCGTAAAAGCAGCACGCAGATATATCACGTGCTGCTTCTGTGGCTTTAGAGGTTTGAGTTGATCCCGATACGGGGATGTTTGACGTTCCAAAGCAGCATTGGGGCGGTAGGAAAGATACGTCGTAATGGTGAGTTCCAAATTTTTACCGCTTGTGGGTTCTTTAAGTGCGCTTATGAATTTAGTACAAATGGGTTTTGGCATTCCGGCCCCATCGGAATTTCGGCCGGAAGACAGACGCGCGACCTCGTGCTCTCAAATTTCACTGGCAATGCTTGCGAGTATAGTAGTATACTTCCAAAGGGAGTGTTGTCCAGGAATACAAACAGCAATAGCGAAGATAGTGCCGAAGTAGTCGCGGTCATCTCGACGCGATCCCCGTGCTTGAAAGGGATACTTGTTTTTAAAAATAAAATATTGCAAAATCGTTGGACTGATCCTAATTTCTCCTAATCCTAATTGCCCTGCAAAACAAGATATACACTCATAAAGTTTGCACCCTTTGCAGCTTGTCCCACAACGATAATCGTCATCTGTCCTGCGCGCCTTTTTCTTTAACGCTCCGAGCCCGGTACTTCCAAGCCACGAACGACATGCGCGTCATCAGCGTGACATAGCATTATCGACAGGAAAGTAGCGAGCGCAGAGTTTTCAGGAAAGGAATCGCAAGCAAGGCGGATGACGATTATCGTTCTGGGACAATTAGATAAGCCCCCAAGGGCGCAACATTTTGATTAAGAGTGTATGGGAGATTAAGGGCAAAGGACGCTTCATTCGAGTGTTTCGGCAAGCCTGTGCAAGTTTCGGTCTTCCAAATACACTTCTACGGCAGCTGCCGTGACACTTCTCCGATTTTTTTTTTTTTTTTCGGTACGTGATTTAAAAGAACGAACCTAGAAGCGCCGCAACACGGTTATCGTTACAGCGCTGCCCTACTTCAGCTTGTTTCGACGACGACGCGGGGAATCCAGACGGCGAAAACAAGTGATGAAAAACTGCAACGTCATCGGTAACCACCGTCAGCACAGTGCAAATAGGAAAAGCTGCGGCCGTAGCTTGTAACGATCCAGTTTGGCGCCGCGCATCGCAAGAAGAATCGGAAATGATATGGAACGTTAATTACGTTACGAAATACGGGCCTTTTGTGACCGTAGCCTGTAACGATTCGTTTCATTGCTTATTCTTTTCTTATCGCCCGTCGCCCCGAGTGGCCGATCCAGGCGATAACGGTCATAACGGTGGCTTGAAAGGCGAAAATAATGGGAAGTGAAAGGAAGAGCCCAAATTACGGCCTCTGGTTTTCATCACGCCGACTAATCGCGATAACCCGGCGACGGCGTTCCGATTGGGGTGGAATGCAAAGACGCTCGCGTACCGTGCATTGGTAAGGAACCCCACGTGGTCAAAATTAATCCGGAGCCTTCCACTATGGCGTGCCTCAGACGCCAGCAAACACGAGCGACTCATTGACAACTCACTAAAATTTGTGAGCACACTTTCCATTAATTACTGTAATGCACATTTTTGTGCGGAATGGAAACCGGTCAGTGCGCGAGGCATGGCCGCTCAGTAAAAAATCCTATATTTCCAGACGTCCGTCCTCGAAATTTCACAGAATGTGCTAGCTTTTCGCGCAGCTTTGTCCCGCAATACGCGAGAAATGCTCATTGGAAAAGTATTTACTGCGATGCCAAAGCATTCTTCCACGAATTCCCCTTACGGCTGACCCAGCCGTCAGTTTCCGTGTCCGATGAAACCGCGACGGCAGTAGCCAGGGGGGGGGGGGGGGGGGGGGGGGGGTTGACAGTTAGCCAATACCATCTAAACAGCACTAATTTCGATTTCTTCACGGGAAATTGTCAAAGAAATGCGCCTTTTGCGAGTGTGCAGACGATTGCGCTTCTTACATCTTCGTTGCAGTACTCAAATGCGTAAGGAAAGAAAAGGGGTTAAACAAAAGGGGGGGTGGGGTTACAACCCCCGAATCACCCCCCCCCCCCCCCCCCCCCCGTCGGTGCGCCACTGCGCGACGGGTCCTCGACCCCGACGCGGAAAGTGTGGCGTGCTATCGGCATTAATCGCGAAGCGAAACTGCTTTGCAGAATGAATCCGGCGTTTATGCCATTCAATGTCAGTACGAGTACAGCGGCTGGAATGTACTAACTACGAGGCACTGAACACAACGCTGATGATGCAGGAGCACCACTTGCGCAATAAACAAAATAATAATATAAATAAATAAACAAACAAATAAATAAATAAATAAATAAATAAATAAATAAATAAACAAATAAATAAATAAATAAATAAATAAATAACAAGTGAGCTGGTTGCGTGTGCTGCAGAGCAGTAAGTGAAATGTGGCTTCTACATTCCGTTGCTAAGCGCCCCTGTACCGGTTTACAAAAAATCGGGATGGTATGAGTCACCAGATGACACACAAACTGACACGTAAACATAAACACACACAGGCCTCGCGCTGTCAGCGCAATGCATCAAGACACGCCCGTACAAATAGCCCCTGTCGAAGCCCTTCTTGACAAAACTCCTAGCACAGCAGCAGGATGTCGACCCATGCACAGCCCTTCATGCATGGTCTCCGAGAATAAAATGGCATCGCTGGTATCGCTGTTACCGCGCTGAATATTCACGAAGGCAACATGCAACACTTTCCAACATGGCATTGACCACCAGCACGCAGGCACACAAACTTCAAACGAGTTTCCTGGTGGCGCCATCAAGCGATAGATAGTGCTACTACTCGCGTTTAGAAACTCGACAATAACGATTGCGCGTATTCGACCGTTTCATGAACTCAACGGTGCTTCACCAATAATAAAACAAAACCACTTTTAAGTCGTCTGAGTGTTTAACTTGTCGCCGTAAGTGATTTCTTCTTTTTTTTTTTTTTCTTCTAGCAGCGCGCGTAATTTGAATTTGAAGAGCAATGAAGGAGACAGCGAAACGTTTTATCTGATACGTTGGCAGCACTCGTGGCTCAATATGTCACCCGTAAAAGAGCGAGGGATTCTGGGATGCGCCGTCTGCTAGCTGCTTCCGGTTCGAGTCAACGCAGCCGCCGCCACCGCTAGGGTCCACCGCTTCGCGGTTGAAGCCCATTGATGCGCTTGCAGTCCGGCTTTGTCACACATGAAGATTAGACGGTTGCAGGTGCCAAGCAAAACCATTGTCGGCTGTTCAAATTCAAGCGTTAAAGGTAAACGCATGTACCTACTGGCTTGCAGCATCCCTTGCTGAGTCAGCTGTGCACAAGCATCAGAGGCATGACTGCCACTTCCATATTGTAACAAGGCAGATACCATGAGTGAACAAGAAGAAAATGAACGTATACAGTGTAACTTAATTGGCGGCGATGAGCTGTGTAAGGGCCGACACGGAATGATTCCCCAAGATATTTCTTTCTCTAACATTTACTCAAACAGCCAGAACTATTTCAGTACTCGCATGCACATATGGCGGGATTATGAAACATGGGTTTAAGGCTCAAATTCAAACGGGACACAGGGAGATAAACCGCCGTGGTTGCTTAGTGGCTATGGTGTTGGGCTCTTAAGCCCGATGTCGTGGAATCAAATCCCAGCCACGGCGGCCGCATTTCGGTGGGGGCGAAATGCGAACACACCCGTGTACTTAGATTTTAGGTGCACGTTAAAGAACCCCAGGGGATCGAAATTATTCCGGAGCCCCCCACTACGGGTGCCTCATAATCAAATCGTGGTTTTAGCACGTAAAACCACATAATTTAATTTAATTGAACAGCGAGATCAACTAGCCGACATTGTTTCCTTGAAAGCAGGTAGAGGAAATGCGCAGCCGTAATATGTCGGCGATACGGCCATTCCCCCATCTAGTTGACAAAAAAGCGAAAACTTCTCACTTCAAATGAACCTCGAGTTTCGACCGAGAAATGCCATTGACAGCGCGCAAGGTTTTGAAAACCTTTTCAGCACTCCATTTTCTAATTATGCTAGCTTCGACGTTACCGACGATATCGGTTGCAGCGACGATCACAGAGCAGCATTTACCAGACCGCTGTAGCCATCGCCTCAGCACCCGGTTTTCTAAAGTAATGCTTCTATACGCTTGATAAATTATCGGATAAAGATAACCTTTTCATCTGTCTGACTGACCCGCAGGCAGAGCAGTCAGTGAGGATGCGTCCAAGCAGCGGCAAATCTCGTAGAGCTAAACGTGTCAGAAGAAAAAAGGCTGCCGAAACGAAAACCGAAGTTTGTTTATGAATATAAGCATATCCTTACCGCTCTTGGCTTGTCATCGTCGCGCCCAGAGTGAACTGAAACCTAGAATCAGCTGCATGAATAGTACGACATTGCTGGTCGACAAAGCAGACGGAAAGCCTCGCACGACTCACAATTGAAACCGCACAGAAAAACACGTGCGCCGGGCATGCCGCCGCGTCGTCCGTCGAACCGGAAGCTGCCAGCAGACGGCGCGCCCCACAATTCTTTGCGATTGCTCGTTTTACCGGTCACCTATTCGTACCGGTGACTTTCCTTGCTGTATATCGCGTGAACTTACACAGCTGAAGCCTAGCACATTCGCGAATGACATAGCGAATAGTACAAGAATCGCTACAAGAATAGGAGCAGCCTGTGTTGAAGTTATCTTCCAGACGAGCAGGTCAGACGTCGCAAGATTGTAAGGTTGCCTCGAGCCAAATTGCTCGTGCTGACAAATACGCACGAGCGGCCACGCATGCGCGGAAGGCGCTTCGCGGAAGCGCTTATCGCTGCATTATAGTTCGCGGTAAGCTAAAGCGCTCTATCCGTGCCCTACCCACGGATGGCTGGATAAGCCGGAATTGTTCGAGAAACGAAGTCGCGCTCAATGTCCGGTGTGACGGCTTTCGGCTGCGTGTAGTACACTACATTGGTAGGAACGAACGGCGCATTGTCCTTCGCGCAGGTCGCGGCGAGCAGACGATATGTTTACGATCAGGGTGGTTTCGCACGCGGCACCGATCCGCGCGAGGAGCAGTAACTCTGGAGCACGCCGAACAAAGGCAGCTTTAAGCGAGGCCCGATCAGCTTGTGCGGTGATGCCGCTGCTCGGTTCACACTGCTGCGGCTCTAGGCTTTGGCTGACCGCAGTCGCCGCGCTAGTGACTGGTGAGCTGTACCCTTCCCTGATAACCTTGGAATATCGCTGAAAGATGATTAGTTTCTTATTGAATCTTTACACTGTACTGTAGTGCCGGTATGGAACGGTAACGAAAAGAAGGTAGAGCTCCTATAACGGTTAATAACTTTCAACTGGGATTTGTGATCATTATAGTGTAACCGGGCACTCTAAGTGTCCATACCAAGGTACCCGTAGGTGTCCGTACCAGCGAGTTGGCCGCGAACTGACCCCTGACCAGCGTGTCTTGCCGCGGTCGCAGCGTGCGGCGCTCTCGAGCCCGAGTGCCTTCAGCCTCTGGAGCGAGGCTCGTGCGACAAGCTGCACGGTCGTTTCTTCTACAACGCCACCAGCCGCCAGTGCCAGGAGTTCTTCTGGCTCGGGTGCGCCGAGAACGCGAACAACTTCGAGAACCGCGAGGACTGCGAGAAGGAGTGCCAGCGTGAGTACCCCATTATGGCGACCGGGTGCTGCTCCGTCCTGGGGCTGCCCTGACACCACTGGTGATTTTGATGAAATAGCATTTGAAGTCGACAGGGAGATCTGAGGCATATTAGATGCACTGATGTTTCATATAGAGTGCCGGAGAATTGTATATGTGTAGCTAACGGATAATGAAACCAGGGATTATGAAGCCAACGTTCATGAAGCCATGGCGGGCAGTCTCGATTCAGGTAGCCTAGATGTCTTTATTGGCCAGTTCCGTGACGCCTCCGGTTAAAAGAACGTTCCACATCCCCTGCCATGGCTGTGAGGGGCGCTGGATATAACACTCCCGCGGTTAGATCAAGTCATCATCCTCATTAGCCTATATTTATGTCCACTGGAGGACGAAGGCCTCTCCCTGCTATCTCCAATTACCCCTGTCTTGCGCTAGCTGATTCCAACTTGCACCTGCAAATTTCCTAACTTCATCACTCCATCTAGTTTTCTGCCGTCCTCGACAGCGCTTTCCTTCTCTTGGTATCCATTCTGTAACTCTAATGGTCCACCGGTTATCCATCCAACGCATTACATGGCCTGCCCAGCTCCACTTTTTTCTGTTAATGCCGACTAGAATATCGGCTATCCCCGTTTGCTCTCTGATCCACACCGCTCTCTTCATGTCTCTTAACGTTAGGCCTAACATTTTCGTTCCATCGCTCTTTGTGGGGTCCTTAACTTTTTATAGAGCCTCTTTGTTAGCTTCCAAATGTCTGCCCCATATGTTAGCACCTGTAGGCTGCAATATGATTGTACGCTTTTCATTTCAATGACAGTCGTAAGCTAACAGTCAGGATTTGGCGATGCCTGCCGTATACACTCCAAATCAATTTTATTCTTCTGAAAATTTCCTTCTGATGATCAGGGTCCCCTGTAAATAATTGACCTAGCTAAACGTACTCCTTTACAGACTCTAGAGGCTGACTGGCGATCCTGAATTCTTGTCCCCTTGCCAGGCTATTTAACATTATCTTTGTCTTCTGCATATTCATCTTCAACCCAATTCTTACACTTTCTCTATCAAGGTCCTCAATCATTTGTTGTAATTAGTTCCCATTGTTGCTGAATAGAACAATGTCATCTGCAAACCGAAGGCTGCTGAGATATTCGCCGTTGATCCGCACTCCTAAGCCTTCCTCTTTAAGAGCTTGAATACTTCCTCTAAGCATGCAGTGAATAGCATCGGAGAGAGTGTGTCTCCTTGCCCGACCCCTTTATTGATAGGTAACCTTCTACTTTTCTTGTGGAGAACCAATGTAGCTGTGGAATTTTGTAGATATTTCCCAAGATATTCACGTGTGCCTCCTGTACTCCTTGGTTACGCGATGCCTCTATGACTGCTGGTATCTCTACTGAATCAAATGCTTTTTCATAATCTATAAAAGCCATATAGATATGTTTATCGTACTCGAACAGATTGCTCGATTACCTGGATGGATGACATGGATGTGCTCCATTGTAGAATATCCCTTCCTGAAGCCAGCCTGTTCTCTTGGTTGATTGAAGTCAAATATTGCCCTGATTCTATCAGAAATTATCTCGGTTAATATTTTATACAGTACTGAAAGCAAGCTAATATAAAATATTAACAAAGATAATTTCCATTAGAATCAGGGCAAATTAGGACTTCTAGTGCACGCACATAAATACCCAGAGAGTGGACGGGAGGACGGCTGTTGCCGTAACTCAGTTTATGTAGTACCGTACGTCGTTGCGGGTTGGGTTCCTATCGGCAGAAAGTTGTTTTCCCAGTTTCATTTCCCTATTATTTCTACATTTCAATTGAAAACAGTTAATTTCTGCTAAGCTTTCATGATCTTCATTGTCTGTCGACTTCATATTGCTGTTACTAAAAATCGAGCCCCCGGGCTTCTTCGATTCTTCTTTTTCTCTGGAAAGAAACTTTTTATCGTTACCGTTATTCCCTGCAGGTAGAAAAGTGAATCATCCACATTTACTGTAGCTAATTGATTTTCCTATTTACTCGCTACACTAAATCTGGATAAGCCTGCATGCAAGAGCTTTTAGTGCGCAAATATACCTCGCGTATATTGCAGTTTCGTAACTGCGCACGTCTACAGCGCCAACATATATGATTTTGTGGCCTGTGTGGTAAAATGAGGCGTTCAGCTTGAAATATTTGCCTATTTTACCTAGCAAATGCAACAAGCTATGGTTGTCGTTGTTTAATAACGGTTCACAAACGGGAAGATAGGCTGAGTCGGCCACACTAATATACGATTAAGAAAATTGAGGCTATTTTAATCTCGTATAACGTGCAAACACAAAATATACCAAGTTAAAAAGAAATCTAACCATGAAGAGGGTTCAGATATGCACACGCCCCTGCCCATGTCGCAGTAAAAGCACTGTTATACACATTGCTGCAGTGTACACACAGCGCCAGACTCCCGCTAATTGTACCTTGGTTAATTCGAAACTTCGCTTAATTCGAACGCACTGGGAAGTCGCGGAGACAAGCCACAGACTTTTGCTATTGAAGAAAATCTGGTTTACTTGGAACGCGATAGCATGCCGCTTCAGTTAATTCGACCTTCCGCCCGTGAAGCCATTCGTTTCCAATTGCGTCGTGTCGCGTCACGCTGAGGCTGCATTTAAGCCTGTCGGTGCTCTTCGCGCATGCTGTTTGAGCCGTGCTTTAAGAGCAAGAAGCAAAAAGACATTACAGACCAGTTCAAGAAATAAAAAAGGTCTGAATTCGTTCAATTTGTGGCCGTTTGTTAGTGCGACTTTTTGGGATAATTCGACCAAATCTTGCGGCCCCGCAAGGGTCGAATTAACAGTGTCGGTGATAGCGGAAGAGAAGAGGGAAAGACAGGCACATTAATCTGGTTTGCTACCCTACACTAACATAGGAAAAATGGGAAAGCAAAGGAAAGTGACGTACATGTGCGCACACGGCCGTGCTCACTGAACATTCAAAGGCAGTGGGAGTCCATCAGCAGTAACGAAATGCTGTCACTATCCGAAAGTTGGCACTCCGGAGCTGGATGTTATATACTTAGTTTATCACATGCTAGGGGGGTTGTGATGGCAGTCCACTCCCTCGCTTGGCCATGCCGGTTGTACACAGAGGCTGCTCTTTTTTAACTCTGGCATGCACAGGGCTGTAAAGTCGAGGAGGATCCAGCTTTTATTACTCCGTTTTCTTATAAAGATTCGAGAGTATTTCTGCGCCTGCCTTACCCAATTTTATGAATCTGGATTTCTTGACTCCTTGCGATGCATCTAGGGCCCCATACACAATCACATGTTTATGTGCATGATGATGACGATGACCATGTTTGTGGGGATGCTGAGGACGACGATGACGATCATGATGATGCCCGTGATGGTGATGACGATAAATCTTTGAACGAGTCTTCATTAGAATTCCCTCGAATTTACTATGGTCCCTAAACCATACATTTACGCTGATAATCATGGATAAGTGGGTTCAAGTACATGCCCAGTATTTCACGAGAAAGCCCCCCCCCCCCCCCCCCCCCCCCCTCGCGCTCTGGAGGGCAAAAACTATGTGTAACACCACTGTATTTCTTGGCACCCCTTTGGGGAGGACGAATATCAGAATTTTTGGCGGTGAATGAACATGACTTAATTGATTACTGCTGGGCCTCGATTCTGGATATGCAGGATGTGTCCTAAGGCAATAATTTTTTTATTTCTTGAGTTTTCTTATTCACAGTATAGATCATAACGGTGCTAAGAGCTCAATGACGCGTTTGTTGCTTTGTTCAAAGTAAATGAGTATGAGTAACGTTGTAAGTGGCTATAATTGAATATTACGATTTGTCTCTTCATATCCTCTTCATATCGGCTTGAACCAGAGGAACTTCTATGCGACTGAATATATAGGGGGGGGGGGGGATCAGTTCATCAAAAAGAAAGTTAGGTGGTATCATTATCCGAACGTGTTTCAGAAAAAGCTACTAAACCGATCGCCTCTTCAGGAAAACACCAGTTCTCCTGAAATCCTGAAATAATCATAGATGGGGGTTCAAAACATGGCAGCCATGACGTTCTTCCGGCTTCTGCGATAACTTCCGGTGCATGCAGCCCATGAAAGCATAGCCTTTGAGGTCTGTTTCTGTTACTCCGAGGAAGCGGTCGCTGGAGGCTAGAGTTACTGATGTACAGTAACTCTACTGGGGGCTGGATTTGGACACCACCTATCAGCCTCGTCCGCGACCGAACGGCGCTCTGGTGACGTCAGTCGGGGGGACCCGCCTTTGTCGTCTGCTACGCTTCGTGCGTTTTCTCGCGCTCTGGCTGCGTCTCGCATAGCACGGCGCTCTCCAATTACTGTCTGAATTTTTTTTGCAGTTCTAGTTCTATAAATGACAGCATTAGGAAGACAACACACGTTGTATATTTAGTGTATCTGCTGTATCACCACCCGATGTTGTAGCCCAGTGGCTATGGCTTTGCGCTGCTAAGCTCGAGGTCAATGATTCGGCTCGCCTGTACTTAAATTTAGGTGCACGTTAAAGAACCACACGTGGGCAAAATGAATCCGGAGTCCTCCATTATGGCGTGCCTCATAATCATACGGGGGTTCTGGCACGTAAAATCCAAGAATTCCAATCCAAGAAATCCAATCGCGCGCAGGGACAAGATCGCGGGACTCAGTCATAAAACATCGCGCCGAGCGAGTAAATGAGACTCTACGCAACTTCTGAAGTGAAGCACGATCGCAGGACTCATTCACAAAATTTCGCGTCGGCTAAGTGGCATTGTAGTTGAATGCAAATTTTAAATCTCGCTCGCAGTTCTAGCCACTTGGTATATTTTTCTGATCAGAAAAGTCCATTTTTTTTTCACTGACAAGCGGTTTATCTCGAACAATAATTACACCTTACTCTATCATGTTGCGCACTCGTCAATCATGCTTTACACTATTTTCATGCGAGTAAATCTCATTACTACTTTCTAATGCAAAAAAATATTTTGTTTAGGTTGGCATAGGACTATTTCTGTTAAACGCACTTTCAGACTACCGGAGACCACTCGGAAGACATCACTTTATCAGCTTAGAAATAAAAATATTGTTATAAAATAAAGAAAAAAAAAAAAGCCGCAGGAACGCCTGTGAACATTTTCATTGAGCTTTTGTACTTCCCCGTGCAAAGGCACGGAGGAGTCGCGCGAAGCTATAATTTGAGGTATACCTTTGTATGGTCATGCTACCCTCAGTTGGATGACAACTATTGCTTTTTTTATTGAGCTTTTTTATTGAGAATAACATGCGCTCAAAATTAACCCAGAGCGGGATCCTCCGGCTACGGCTTCTCTCATAGCCTGAAAGTGGATTTGGGACATGGGTGATTTATGTCAACTTAAGTCAGTCGGTGCAACATGGCAACATTTGCGGAGCTGGATGGCTGTTTGGTGTCAACAAGTAGGCTGGCAGCACAGCTGCACTTTTCACGACAGTTAAGATTTTGCTCCCACGTCAAAGTTAATTTTCAGTCGTTTGTATTTCAAAGCATCCCACTTTCTCAATCTTTCTCTTTCCAGACTCGGGAATACCACTGCCAAGACCTAAAGGCAAGTGCAACCGGCACACACGATCTAGCTATTACATAAATCGGCAGCCAGTGCAGTGCGAAAGGAATAGCAACCTAAAGGGAGCACGTCACAGTTAATGTGCGAAAGACCACATCGCCGGCTCATTTGCTGCTCGAATGGTATATGCAAACACCAAATGTCCTGATATTCACAAATATCGCCATTGATGTATCTCAAATTAAGCTGTTCGTTGATCGAAAATATTTGTACTTATTAAAGTTTTCTTTATTTCAGCTCGTAATGCCGAGGTTCAATCAGTTCAACTTAAAAAGGCAGCGTAAGGCATCGATATACTTCGCCACATAACAGGCGCGCGTTGAGGCGAAGGGCGGATTAAACCACTTAGACCGCTGAGCAGGCAGGTGCCGCCACCTCTTGGTGCTTTCTTGTACCATATTCTGGTACGCTGTTGACAGTGATCACCCTCTGCAGTTTGCAGCTCCATGTCGACAGTCGGCACGTTTGCCAGTTTCTCATTTTCCTCAATAAACCACTACTACTACTTGCATTCACCGTCACTTGCCGTCAGCGAAGAGAGGCAGCGATTATGATCTTCGCGCCAAATAAAAGTGCATGCAAACAGTCGGAGCCAGCGAACTCGGGGTTGTATCGCAGCAGCAGTTGTACCAATCCCAGGTGAAAATTTCCTGTTGGTTTCCTGCTGGGAGCTGCTGGTGTGTACTGGTTTCTGATGTAACCAGCAAGTAACCTGCTGGTTTCCTGCTGGTTGTGCTGGTTCCAGCAGGGTGCTTACTGGTTTTCTATTGGTCCCAGCGGGCTGCCTGCTATCTTGCTGGTGGTTCCAGAAGGGTGCTTATTGGTTTTCTGTTGCTCTTGGCAGGCTGCGTGCAGGCTTGCTGCTGGTTCCAGCAGAGTGCTTCTAGTTTTCTGTACTGGTTTCAGCAGGATACTCGTTTCCTCCTGGGACGCTGCTGGAACCAGCAAGTAACCTGCTGGTTTTCACTTGACTTGAACTAGTTCCAACAATGCTCTCAGTGGTTTTGTTTGGACTCGAACTAACTAGTCCAAGCATTCACTCTTGGAGTTAGGATGTTAGGATCTGCTGTTTCTAGCTAAGAACTTATTGCTTTTCAACTCCGTGCACTGATCCATTTAGGGAAGGACGTGGCATAGTGAAATACAACCCAAGAATGATGTTCAAATGTACATATTAGACCTTATGCTGTACATCAGTGCACTCACTCTACTGGTCTCAGTATCTTCTCGTTCCAGTGGCTGCTGGGAATGTGCTAATAAACCAGCACTACTGGAGCCAGTAAAAAAACAGCAGGAAACCAGCAGGAAATTTTCACCTGGGAAATTTCAGGGTGTCGGAACGAAATGTTTTTCGTTCTGGTTTTAGTTTCGTTCCACTGAAAGAAGTTCCATTCCGGTTCTGCACCGGAACGGGGAAAAAAAATAAAAATGGTCCGTAACGGTTCATAACGGCTTTGGTTCACCTGCAAAAAATTTCGAAGCAAAGTAACGATAAAAGCAGTATTTTTAAATTTTCAATAATTTGAGAATGCCTTTCTCAATGTTTATGTTTATCAATATATTTCTCAATGATTTTTCTCAATTTATTTGTCTATGGGCCGGTAACCGTTTTGCGCGTGGGTTGATGCGGTAGCGCGAATGTGATATGGCTGACGGCCAGGCCTTGCTTGCACAAGTCATCTCGTCCTCGGCGAGGCAGTCCTTGCTTCGCGTTATTCGGGCTATTGTGAATTATGAATTCTAAAGTCATGCTCAATGCCTTGAGTCAATGCACTGAGAGAGAGAGAGAGAGAGAGAGAGAGAGAGAGAGAGAGAGAGAATAAACTTTAATCCAAAGAGCACGCGAGCGTAGGTAGCTCCTCAGCTCTGCAGTGGGTGGTCCCCTCAGTCCACGAGTCCAGCGGCCTTAGCTGCCCTTCTCGCTCGATTGACCAGGTTGAGCTGGTCCGTCGAGTCGGAGCTGGACAGCGCTGCCTCCCATTGCCGTGTGGTGGGGTGTGTTATGGGTGCTCAAGGCACTGAGCATGATCTCAGAAGCAGCACGTCATCGAGTGTACTCGCCGAAATGCGAGACCGCTGTTCTGATAAAACGAACTTAAACGAACATAAACGAACGATAAAGCTTCGGTAACAAAGTGTTGTACCCGTAGAAAACGAAACGATAAGCTCTTGAGCGCGCAAGCCCTGGGTTTTGCTACGATGCCGATCTGCTAGTGCACCGAGCGGAAGGCTTAGGTTAATAGAGCGCTCGACCGGCTATCGCGCTCACTATCGCTGCCTGAGATACGCGCTTATGCGGACCCTGAGATAGGCGGTAATTCTGACGTTGCCTAACGTCAGTTGCGGCGGATTGCCGTCTTTCCCCTTGAACCGAAAACCGATAAAAATATTTAGTTTTTGGTAATAAATAGCGTTTTTGGTTACGTTTTCGTTCCGGTCAAAAATAGTTTTTTTTATCGTTTTTCGTTTTTGTTTTGGTTCCGTTCCGACTCACTGGTACCAATACTCCCTGCTGGTGCATTCACATGTATGAGGTTAACCACGCATATTCGCAGTTGGAGGATGTGGTATCTATAATGGCAGAGCGTTAAATCTATGTTAAAATACTGCTGCAGCAATTACGGGGCTTTCAGTCACATCTTTGAGGTGATATAACTTAATGCTGCACAACACAGAATAGTTCAATCTTAGAGTGTACTGAGCAGTCCTACTCTATGCGACATCCCACATGCCTCAGCCAAACAGCTTATTCTTAGCGACTGCTTGAGCATTTAATACAGAAAGGATAGTAATGAACCTTCTCGAGTTTTTGATGGTTTACGATATTTTTTGTTCTTTTTTTACCGAAGTCATGTTCGCGTTGAAAGTGGCTTCAGTGTTAATCTGGCAAAGTACTGATTGAACGACTGGTTTTGACGACCCAAAGGTACGAGACTGACCATGGTGACCAGGACTATAACTAGCATCAGTACTTAGCTCTGTAAAGTGCCTTGAAATTGTTGGAACGTGGGAGTTGCTACATTCTGCGCCCTTCGAATCGCTGCCGCCACGGCCGATTACAGAACTCGTGCGACGTCGTGCTCAAACGTCGGTACACTGCAGCTGCTAGAACAACACGGAGAGGAAATCACGGGCTGTCTCCTGCAATTTAATTTCCTGCTAACAGCCATCATTATTGTGCAAAGCGCGCTTCCGAGCAGCGTGACAGCACAGATGCAAGCCCACGAGGGACATTCATTTATCCAACCACTCCTTCAATCAATCAATCAATCAATCAATCAATCAATCAATCAATCAATCAATCAATCAATCAATCAATCAATCAATCAATCAATCAATCAATCAATCAATCAATCAATCAATCAATCAATCAATCAATCAATCAATCAATCAATCAATCAATCAATCAATCAGTCGCAGATGGGCCCGGCCGGCGCAACGCCATCTGCTATCGGCGCCCTCGACGCGGCAATTGCAAGGCCATCCACCGGCGCTGGTTCTTCAACTACCGCACCCTGATGTGCGACCGCTTCCTCTGGGGAGGCTGCGACACCAACGGCAACAACTTCCACAACCGGCGCGACTGCCGCGTGGCCTGTTCGCTCGATTCGCCCGTCCCCGAAAGCGACAGATTGGACAGCGGCATGTAGTCCTGCCGGTATATATACCGGGGTTCTTGCAAGTCGACTAATGAAACAAGTGATACATATACGCAACTTGCAGCGATGAACAAAATGAGGGCTGTAATCGAGCGCTCCATCTTGTGTCCGCGTCAACTGTTTCCGCTGAATTTGTCCTACATAATGTCCTACTCTATTTGTCCTACTCATTTAATAAAGCCCTGGACCGCGTTGCGTCTAGCTATACAGAGAAAAAGTGGGGAGGCTGACATTAAAGGGCTACTCTTTGGAAAATATAATTTAGAACTATGCAGTGGTAGAGAAAATAAAGTATCAAACGAGACAGCTGTATCATAAAAAGAGCATCCGTACTTATAATGTTCAATACATTTGGCAATATTTGTCTGAAACGTATTCATGTTAGAAGCAACACAAGCAGGTACTTGCGTATATATGATTGCTCTTTAGGTGATTGAAGATCACGCAGTACATACATTGGACAACATCTAAATTCATGCAGAAAAATATAGTAATAAGTGGTTGAAATAACAAATCACATATCGGTGATAGTCCTGCTCTTATTATATATTACACCTGGTGTTCTTTGGAGAACTGCATGCCAAACATTCCTACAAATGGAGCACTAAAGTTAAAAATGCAATCTTTTAGAAATCGGATTATCGAGAACGACCGGACGTCGGGAAACAGGTTACGCGTTGAAAATTTCTCGCTACTTAGGTAAATACACTGAATAATCAAATTAATTAGCGCAGCTATTTACGCGTCTACCGACAATGAAAAGTTTGCAACTACTGACGAGGTGACCTCGTTTCCGTTTTCAAATCACGCAGTAGGTCCTTCTAGGCGACGCTTGTCTAGAGCTTTGCTTGATGGCGCATGATATCGGGGCGTTTTTTTTTAAGAAAGAAAAAAAAAAGCTGCTTTGTCCTCTTTCTTCTTCCTTTCTTCTTCCTGGTGTAGTGACGATCGCACCATTTGTGACCGTTTAAGTTACATCTAGCTTAAACATAACATGATAGGTGATGACCATTGTTCTGGAGTGTCGTCATCCGACTAAAGCACAGGGCACGCCACGAGCCGTAATCACCACGTCGAAGTAGTGAAGATGGCTCAATCTGCGGGGCGCATACCGGGTGGCATATATTGAAAATCTGGAAGCCACAGCGCCTTAGCAATCACCGTTGAACGCGTTTGGATGGAACGCCGCCAGAGACACTCGACGCCCTTTGAAACCACTGTGAGAGTACGCCGCGCCATCTAACGCCGTTTACGCCAACCTAACCTAACCTAACCTAACCTAACCTAACCTAATTTAACCTAACCTAACCTATCGTGGGCGACACGCAAAGGCAATAAACCTCGCGGCGTGACATCAGAGCGTCGGCGGCAGCGTTTCAGCCAGTCGCGTTCAACTTCGGTTACTAAGCGCTGTGCCTTGCAGATTTTCAATATACGCACCGGGAGACGTCATAAGACGAGAACGGCTGACATTTCTTGTTTTTTTTTTCTGCGTTCCTCGAGCAATAACTTCCGGTTTTCTAGCGAAAAAAAAAAATGAGAAAGCTCGTGCTGCTGGGGCTATAAGAATGGACTTCCTGTGCGATTTGAAAATTGATACGAGGTGATCTCGTCAGTAGCTACAAGCTTTCCATCGTCAGTAGCCATGCAGCTGCGCTAAATGCATATATCAATTAGTGAATTTAATTGCTTAGGGCGAACAATTAGAACACATAGCCCGGTTTCCGAAATCCGCCGATCCGCGTAATCTGGTTTCTAAGAAAAGGCACTTTCATCTTGAGTGCTCTATATTTAGGGATTTCTGGTAGCATTCTCAAGAACACCCAGTATATTGATGCTGACCGAACTCAAGATTGTTCAAATCTGCAAGAAGTGAAGAATAAATGACTTAAGATTCAATAAATGACAGCCGTAAAGCCATACTTTACGGCCATACTTTACTTTACGCTTATACACGCAAGAAAACTTGGGCGTTAGCGCGAAATTTAATCCGAAATTTTCAATTTAAGATTAATGCTCCTAAGCCTAACCCACCAACAGCTACAGCCATTTGGCATGGCCTGTGTCACGTCAAGAAGTACAGGGCCACCACTCTGTAATCTGCTTCAAAACATTCCGAAACCACCTGCACGCGTTCCTATAGAGCCTCCATGCACACCGCTGTGCAAGAGCATCTAGGGCTGACCGCCTAGATGCACATGCGAAAACATAACCACGCGTGTTCTGCGCACACTGACGACACCAACTTCCAGACTGCTGTGTGGTTCAACTACGATGTAAAAATAAATTCAAATAGGAATTTCCTAACACACCGGATGCGCTTAAGTATTTTCAGCTTGCTGTGGGACTCGTGTACGATTTAACATGCAATTCGTTACTCAAGCTCGAAAATGAGATGTCATGTACCCTTTAAGAATTAGAATTGATGTTTATATTTGACATTCTATATTTGATATTCTATAGCTATATTTGACATTCACTTATGAAAAATTGTGTTAGCTTTAAACTAGAACACATCGTATATGGCCACTTTATGTTCTTAATATGTCTATATGTAGTGATCAACACTTGTGTTATATTCAGGACCGCTGAGCTACACACACAGCGGGTAACGACAATGCTTGGCTTATAGTGTTTTAATTGTGGCCGACCAAGGTCAGAAAGTGTCTCAGAAAATGTTCGCCGCGTAGGAATCGAAGCAGCCGAATTTGAATCGAACGTTCGTAGTGTTTATTCTTCTTTGACTGTACGCAACCTGAAATAAAAAAAAAAGTACTAGAGCAGTGAGTGCTCAGGTGAAGCAGCGCGTAGTCTCGTTGGAGAATTCGTTGATGAACCAAGCGACAAGCTTATCCCAGTCACACCGCTCGTTTGCCGGATTTTCTCCCGTTTTTCGTCCGCGTGACTTTCCCGCCTTGTTAGCGTTCCTCTGCCTTCCGGGTGCTCCCACTCTCTTGTTCTTCGTCGATGGGACTTCGATCACAATGGAGTCGCTGTCCATCACGTACTCGTATCTTTAAAGGAAGAAAGACAGAAAGAGGGAGCAACGTGCGAAGTGAGAAAAAAAAAAGCGCTCCTTCTAGGGTAAAGAAAAGACCTTGTGCTAATGTCAACCCAATTCTCACATAATAGTTGCAACCTTCTGAAGCAGAGGAAGGCTCACTAAACGAAAATGACCGTTCAAGTGCATCCTTCAGTTACATTTTAAGGATATATCGGGGTCGTTCGCAGTTGTTCGCAACCCCGATAATGACGACTTCAAAAGAGATACATCAACATGTTTGGGGATTTCTCCCATTATTCAGCGTGTATAGAGTGATAGCGCAGCATTAGTTGAAGTGCTTCCATATGTATTTACATACTGATTACCACTCAGGAATACCTATAATTCTTAGGTCTCCGGAGATGTGTGTGCCTGGCCACTCTTGCAACAAAGGTACTGGGTTAACGTTGCACACGTTTTTATTTCTTAGCTGTGAAGTGCGAAAGATTTGTCACTGAAAGGCCGGCCAATATCAGAGTTTTTTAAAAGGAAGCATCGAGGAAACAAGTATTCGACAGCAACTAAAGAAAGTAAGAAGACTCCAGAAAATAAAGTCTTACAAAATAAGCAAGAAAAAAAAAAAGAAATCTAGAGGGAAAGACAAAGAAAGCTAACAGCATGCGTAGACATCCAAGACCCAAGCGCGTAAGCCTCACTCAATATCTAAGCCCGAGAATTGCTCTGAATTAACACCCGTGCAAAGGGATAAAGCAATACAAAACCGCAGACGTTTCCAGCGAGTACAGACACAATAGACGTTAATCAGTAGTGAACACTCACTGTTCATCGCCGAAGGCATCCTCCACCTTGTACTTGGCGTCCATGCCCATGATGATGTACTCGCTACCTTCCTTTATGTGGAAAGATTCACAGTGGTCACGAGCCTTGATCACGCGTGTGTTGTTGGCAAGGTCTTCCTCTGACTCGATGCCTATGATCACCGCAGAAGGGACAGGAGTTTTAATGCACACTAAAACAAGACACTCAGTTAATGCACATTTCGTACGTCACATTTCTGAAGTCGCAGATGAATCCCTTTCACTGAGCCAGAAGGTGACAATCAAATCTGAACACTGGTGGCCACGCCACCTCGAAATTCCAGAAGCAGCTCAATGTGACATCACACTTCATGTTAGAGTATTGGCTGAAGTCGGTTATACACTGATTTGCAGGATGTAAGTGGTGCTGAAAAAGGAATTTGTAGGCTCCTGGTGCAGGACAAACTGGGTTCTTCAAGGTTTACCTTGGTTCTAACATTTTATGACAAAATCAACGAGCAATTTCAGGCAGCGGATGTACAGAGAGGTACATTTAGCCCTCAATTGTTTTTCGCTTGCAATTGTTTCACTGTGAAGTGGCAAGTACAAGGAATGAGATCCCTGATGGATATCATAAGTCGGCAGGACTTCGCCCGGCGTCGGCGCTTACATTTCACGCTTAGCGATCGTCACTTTCTAATTCTAGATGAAATGGGCTCTATGTTGTTGATTAATAAGTGGTGGAATCGGGATAAAAATGGCCTCTAGGAATTAAGTTATTGATCAGGTTCAGTCGGGTACACAATAGCCTAGTTTTCAGCGGCGATTGTAGAATAGTTATGACGTGGTGCAGATGGGGCACAGAGGTGGATAAGCTACGCCGTAAATGCGTTGGGACTTCGTTTTGTGTAGTGACTTGCTTTAAAGTACACGCAGTTTAGCAAGGAAATAATGCCTGCCGAAGTTTTATGAGGACTTGCGTTATTTCTCGAACTTACCCGGTTTGAGCACTTTCGTGATGAAGAACGGAACGTTGACAAAACCGTCCTTGTGGATTTTGGCACGCGCTTTACCGAGCCACACTGCAAGAAATAGAATTTAGAAGTAGCGTCAGTACTCTTCATTTTGGTTTACATCTGCAAAGCTTCCGTTCCTTTCTGCGCTAGAAATTGTTGCATCAGACCTACGAGCTTTCCCTTCGTCCATTCATCCCTAAATTCAATTATGTAAATAAAGCACGGGACGATTACTTTCGAGCAGTCCAGTGGAGTATAATTGCAAAGGCGCTTAATAAGCCAAAAGAATATGAAAGTTTCGTTTCATCTGTACTGAAGGGACAGCGTCGATAAATATTGACTATCGTAAGCTTTCTTCGTAGGTCTAGGTATTCGCGACTCCATCAATTCATGCGACACCTAGCGGCGAGCGCCGGAAACAGCGTACGGAGGTCCAAGCGTCGGAGCAGACGCTCCGTCCGTAGCCTTCGCTACGGTGGCTAGCCACCGTACCTTCGCATTGCGATCGGGTGCGCTTCTAGTACGATGGAGTCACCATATGATCTACGAAACTCCGCACGGCCGGGGAATTATGCTGCGTTTTGCGGCGCCGAAGAGCCACATGGATTGCGAATCTTATCATATAAGCTGCGACAACGGCAATTGTTGTGTTCTCAACATCTTGCTCGAGAAAGTTCTCATTTTTTTCTAGGCGAGGGTCCGTTTGTTTGTGTGAAGAGAACGCGATCCTGTTGCTTGTACTATGTTTGCAGTAAAGCGCTTCAGCGAACTTCAGAAAGTTTGCGTTGAGGTTGTTACTGCCATCGTGATAATTAACGTATGCGTATGCGTGCTGCAACATGCAGTTTCATGTGATAGCCTGTGTGGTTATGCAGTTTATGATGCAAATGTCGCCGCGGTACTGAAGCTTTCCTTGATTATAGCTGCTACATCGGATACACGCAGCGCACAACGTGGAACTACCGAGTATGGTACATCAGCGAAAATCGGTACATCGGAGTTTCAGGAACTCCCGAGTAACGTCGGTAAATCGTTCTATGTAAGCACAACATGTGCGCACCAGCGTGCAAAATAACTATGGGGCGGCATAGCGGTACACCTTCCTTGCGACCTGGGCACGCTACCCGTGTAACTAGTGCAAATTAGTAGGCGCTCATTTGAAAATGCGTAATTATGAAAGCAATTGTATCTCTTATCAGTGTCTGAAGGAAATTAGCAGTTCAGAGGCGAACAAAGTTTTGGCCACTTAAAGTGCAGGATACGTAAATTATACAATAACAGAGAAAATTAATTAGATTCATAATGCATTAGCTTAGTTAACATTAATTTACACAGAAACATTTGCTTTATTTCATTAGTTTACACAGCAGCCATAAGCGACATGTTCGTAGACAGCGGGGAGTAATAATCAGTCATGGTCAGGCCACTCAGCACAAGCCATACCTGTACATGGTGTGCAAATGTGTTTTTATTGTAGTAAGCAGATCTTTCGGTTTCTTATTTATCGTTTTGTTCTCTACGAGAGAAACAATGCGCCAACTACTGCAATAACTACAGCTAAGTGAAGCAGCAGTCACGTCGCGCAAATCTCGAATGTAAAATAGATAACAGGAACGCAAAAGTAGCGGGAAAGGTTCGCCACAGATTCGTAGTGCATGCTCGCGATAAGGTGCAAAGCTTGATTTTAGTTTCGCTTGCTCTCTGGACAGAAAAGAGCGTGCAGAGTTTGCGCCTTCGCCGAATGAAAATGTGTTAAGGCAACAACAGTGAGAAAGTGCGCACCGGCTGCGCATTTATCCGCATGTACAGCGGCAACAGCTGATCGAGCAAGTCGGTGCGCTGCTGCGGGCCATGTTAAACGTTCCAAACTGAGCAGGTTGTAAGATTTCGGCAATCCTGGCGAGGCTAGCGTGACGTATCCAACTTCGCCGGCCGCTGTCTCGCACGCTCGAAACACCGGACTATCTATCCGCGTCTTAACAGTGAATCAGAGCAGCAGAAACGTGCTTGTACATTTCCGACCGTCGAACAATGCACGAGTATACGTTGGTTCCACGACCAATGGGTTCAAGAATACATCGGTGATTTTCATCAGAATCTCGTGCGGGTCCGCTGTCACGCCAGATGTTTGCACACACCGTGCGACCACTCCAGCCTCATTACCCACTGTGCCTCTCTTAGATCAGCTAAAATGATTTGGTCGGCGTAAGCTACACGCTTTCCTTCCACAAAACAGCGCAAACCGGCATCACACCGCACGAAAATCATCAAACTACAGTGTACTGTACATCAAACACAGTGGTTTCGGCGACGCGGGGACCTCCGTATAACCGCCATGTTGCACAGTGTAGCCAGACGCGGCCAGTTCTCGCAGCGCCCCCTGCAGTTCATTTGAGTTGCGAATACGAGTTATTTTACAGATTTCGCCCAATATGGCGCTTGTTGTGCTTTGCGTCCTATGGCCTCCGACATTCACAACATCAAGTATGAATTTGTGGCTAGTTGATAACTTCCGTGCACATTTGCCTCATCATGTAAGTGCATTTGCCACATCGGGATGTCCTCATGTGCAGCGCTGTATTGTGTAAAGCGCAATAGTAAACAGAGTAGCAGTTATGCATGGTTTAACACAATTAAAGCAAGCGTACAGTATCTGTAATCAAAGGAATGAAGCATCCACAAACTCCCATGGGTTGAAGGTGAAAGTGAGGATGGGAACGTTTAAAATAATGCTCACCAAATTCAACAGCATCGCAGGCGTGTTCTCTCAGGTTTTCTCGGCACTCCGTTGTCATGACAACCTCGTTCTCGTCTTTTGTGAACATCTCCAGCAAGTTCTGGGGTGGGCAACCGCCTGTGGAAAAAAAAAAAAAAAAAATTCCCGTCACTCAGTGAAGAATTTCGGACATCTTGTAGCATAGTTTATTGCTAACATCTAAGAACGCTCTATAAATGGCTCGTGCTATAAAAAATAAGGTAAAGAAAATACTAAAGAATAATAATTGAAACAAAGCATCCGAGAAGATAGTAAATGCTTGCCTTCACTATTGCCTTATCTCATGCTTAACCATTGCCAACCGAAAGAACAAGGCAGCATAATTGCGCCATCGACGACTAAGTAACACAGCCGGCGACTGTTAGGAAAGCTACAACACACTTGGAGCTGGAAGCCTTCCGAGATATTTTATTGCAAACACAGACGCAAACCACTGAGCTGTTTGCTCTTTGTAATTTTAACGAACACTCTAAAAACAGTTGCACCCTTTGGGGCGTATTTTTGCCACAGAACAATAATCGTCATCTGACTTGCATGGCTTTCCTTTCTTTAACGCTGTGCGCTCCGCACTTCTCGGTCACGAACGACAAGAGCGTTATCAGCGTGACACAGCGTTCTCGGAAGGAAAGTAGCAAGTGCAGAGTTTTCAAGATAGGAAACGCAAGCAAGACAGATGACGATTATTGTTGTGTGGCAGAAATGCACCCCAAAGGGTGCAACTGTTTTTAGAGTGAATGGCAAACGCCTTAGCTGCGGGAAAGTTGCATTAAAAAAAAAAAGGGGGGGGGGGGGTCGGAAATCAAAGAGGGAGGTTTGGAGTAGGCGCTGCCAATCCAGTACGTGTGCCTGGTTTTCTAAGCAAGACGGTACTATTCACATAATGTTTCGGGAATTTGAAAAAAAAATTGTGCATCCTGCGCTTGGTGTAGTTCAAATCCAGCGCTAATGCAGCTCCACTACGTGAAACCTGGGGAAATGCGAAGCAGTGATGCGCCGGTGTTTCCCTTGTGTTTATCTTGCTTTATCCTGTGTTTATCTTGTGTTTAGCAATCCATCATCCGTTTTGACACCTGTGCTAAGGCACAACTGGTGGGAAACCGCCACGGCCATGGTGCAAAACCACCACACATATGGAGCCAAAGCATTCGCTGATGATAGAAGCGATTTTAACAAATTTCTGTTAATAAATGCGCTCAATGCTTGATGATTCGTGTCTTTTAAATTATTCTGAATCATGTTCGTTTATTTTGAACTGGTTTTGATCAATTCTGCACTTTTTTGACCTTGTTTTTAGCACTTGTATTTAAGCGCGATGACGACAGATCGCACGCGACGGACGCCAACGACAGCCCGGGCCTCCCAAGTGCTTCGCGCTTAAAATGCTCGGTTCAGTAAAAAACTCATAAAGATCGTGAGGTGAATGACAACTTGCTCATCAAGAAATATGTCGCTGTACATGCATATAAGAAAAAATGTGTCGCAGTTCCGAAAGGCGAAGCATCAATTGCGGTAGCAAATTAGTAGAGAGTCATACGGAGTAAGGATAGTAGTTTTATCAGCTGTATAAACTTGGACATGCAGCAGCACCAGCAACGCGCAGAACTGTTGTCGACGCCGTCGGCGTTTTGCCCGCGTTCGCACCGAACGCGCGCGGCGTTGCATGGTGACTGTTGCCGGTGCCTCTGGGGGCGGCTCGGAGGTTTTCGACGAGATCAGAATGGGACACTCGTGGAGCAGCGTCGGAAATGTTACCCACCTTCTCGCCTCGCAACGTTTTATTGCGATAGCAATTATATGGACACTCAAAAGCAGATTTCTGCCGTCGGCGTCGCCGTCGCCGTCGCCGTGAGGTTCCGTATGACGTCATTTGGAGATGAAATCGTCGCCGCGCGCCGAACGCTGTATGTGCGAGTGAAAGGGCGCGAGGGGCGCGTCTTTCACGGGGAGTGAACGCACGGCGGAGAACAAACGCGCGTTCTGCGCCGTGCTCGCTTAAGGGCTGCAGAAGTAGGCGTCTCTTTTCTCCTTTACAATCACCATATATGTAGAGCAAACGCGCCTTCTTCCGACGCGCGAGAGGCCGTTGGGGAGGGGGGGGGGAGGGGGAGGGAAGGGAGGCGACGTTTAGCTGCGGCACCAAGTGCCTATTATTGCGATAGCAATTATATGGACACTCAAAAGCAGATTTTTTATATCAGAGGCTCCGGCAACAGTCACCAACGCCGCACGCATTTTGATCGAACGCGGGCAAAACGCCGATGGCGTCGACAACAGTTCTGCGTGTTGCCGATGCTGCTGCATGTCCAAGTTTATACAGCTGATAAAGCTAATATCATTACTCCGTATAGCTCTCTACAAGTTTGCTATCGCAATTGATGCTTCGCCTTTCAGGTGAAACTGCGACAACTTTTTTATATAAATGCGCATTTGGGGCCGCAGCTAAACGTCGCCTCCCCTCCCTCCCTCCCGTCCCCCCATGGCCTTTCGCGCGACGGAAGAAGTCGAGTTTGCTCTCTATATATGGTGATTTTAAAGGAGGAAAGAGACGCTTAATTCTGCAGCCCTTCAGGGAGCACGGCGCAGAACGCGCGTTTGCTCTCCGACGTGCGTTCGCTCCCCGTGAAAGCGCGCGTCCCTCGCGCTCTTTCACTCGCACATACAACGTCCGGAGCGCGGCGACGATTTCATCGCCGTTGACGTCATACGGAACCTCACGGCGACGGCGACGACGACGCCGACGGCAGAAATCCGCTTTGGAGTGTCCATATAATTGCTATCGCAATAAAAGTGCACCCGCTGTGGTGGCTTTGCGCTATAGGCTTGAGCTCGTGAGCCCGATGCCGCGGGTTCGATTTTCAGGCCGCGGCTGCCGCATTTAGATATGGGTGAGAAAGCAAAAACGCTGATTAAATTACATGCACGTTACATAGCCCAACGTTGTCAAAATGAATCCAAAGCCTTCCACGACGGCATCCCTCATAAAGCAAGTGCAGCTTTAAGATGCGATAACTCATCGGATTTATTCCACATAACTTAGTAAATAAAACGCGGTATTTGGCTGTCGAAACCACACTGTCTGCGCAAACTTGTCTTGACACAACATGGTAATACACTTAAGGCTCATTCACACCGGCGACTTGAGGAGGTCGCGCGACCATTTGCGACTCGCGAACAAAAAGCGACCGAAGGCGACTGATGTTCACACCGGCAAGCCCGGCTGAGCGCGACCTGCAAGTCGCAATCCCGGACATTCTCGTTCTTCAGCGAGAATTCTAGGGATCTACGCAGTTAGCGCGCACTTCGCTGGCACTGTGTAAATTGGTTTCGCGTTCCGGCAACAGCCATGGATTTTGATTCGAGCGATGGCTGGATTTTGATTCGAGCGAACGGGAAGACGCCGTCCCTGTGCTGATGTGCTCCGCCGGGGTGTCAGCTGTGGCAGCGCGGAAGCCCCCGAAGAAAACGTGACGCTCGTGGGTGCGCCCGTGCATCCGCTCGTGTGAAGTGACCAGCCACGCAAGCCGCTTCCTGCCCGAACTTTGTGCGCATGACGAGTATTATCGAGAGAGAGCAAGTTGTAATTTCTAGTTCGCATTGCGTGTTATTCGGTGCATAGTATTAAAAAACTGTTCACCCGCTGTTCACCTTTGGGTGGCGTGCTCATCCAACGAACGGCAGCTGGAAAAAGGGTTTGTGTTGTGCTTTCTTTTCCTGCTGTTTAGCTTTCAGCGAATGCGACCGCGTACATTCGACACGTTGCTGCAACTGCTGCGTCCCAGAATTGCAAGGCAAGACACCAATTACCGGCCTGTAGCCTGCATATCGTGACGCGGACATTGCATTTGGCGTGGACGACGACACACATCACTTTCGGTACGGCGTTGATTGGTTGAGCAGTTTTGCGACCACGGTCGCGCGACTGAAAAATCGCGCAGTGAGCGACTGGCCCAAAATGGTCGCTTTTCGAGAAAAGCGACCATTTGCGACCATTTACGACTGGTCGCTTTGCGATCAACTTGGTCGCGCGACCACTGTCAGTCGCCGGTGTGAATGAGCCTTTACTGCTGCTCTACCTGTTGTGACCCTTCGCTTGAAAAACCGGATTTCACAAGGACTTCTGCAATATGGAGGCGTATTGTTTGCTCTAAGATGCCGCAATCTAAATCGCTACTTTATGCAACCATAACGACATTTCATTTGACGAGGGACTCGCATTAGAATCATCGTTTTTATATATGACTCTAAATATTGGTACTTTTCATGGAGTTCTACAGTTACAAATCCGCGAAATACGGCCTCGTATTTCTTTTGCTTTAGTCACACGAAGCACATAAATTTAACCAAAGCGCTTGCGCTCACCATGTGCAAACTTACTCTCACAGCAGTCGACTGTATTGCTACAAGTTAGGCACACTACTCTCTATCCGAATGAAAAGCAAACTTTCTGCCTGCCATCCCTCGAAAACTGGCACGGACATCGATATATATACAATATCTGTGAAGAGTGCTACCGGTACATATGTAGTAAACAAGCTAGTATCTCACCCTCCAAGCACCTGCACACATCAGATTGGCCTGGATTGTCGCACTCAATCTTCAGCAAAGGGCTTGTACTGTTTGGTGCGTAGAACTTGGTGCACGATATATCTAGAAGGTAAATGCAAGAGAAAGAAGTATGAACGAGCCGCGTTAAAAAAAAGAAAAAGTGTGATAAACCTCGCAGTGATCTTCAATATGAACATCGCTGTGGATGCTTTGCAATAGCGTTTAAGAACATCAATATCGAAGGGCTGAAAGGTATGACCTGTTTGCCCAGGTGATTTTGGTACCAGAGATCTTGCGTTCATGTCAGAATTTATTCGGAGAGTTGTGGAAAGCATGTCGCTTGCTGCGGAGACGCCAAAACGTTTCACTTTGCACAGACTGCCAGTAATATTCTATAGAAACAAGCATCCGCCGTCTCTCTACGTGAATAGTTTTGAAGGCTGTTCCGCGGGCATCAATACACTCAGCTTACCGGGATCGTAGTATGCGTAGGCCTTAACGGAGCTCGACTGTAGCTTGCCCACGGCGAATTCTTGATCTAGGCCGAACTGGACACACACATCCTTGTCTGCCGGAATGGTTGGCAGGTAAAACACCACACTCCTCTGGCTCAACTCATACTGGTCCACAATTTTTTTGTTGATGAGCTGAAAAAGAAGAAACATTGAGCGGACTTAGGCGTGGGTCACACAGTTTCACGCTAGATATTTCACTAATAAAAACTCAACGTTGCAACTAGTATGGAAACGATGGGAACTTCATCGCTTTAATGATCTTTATTCGCCTTCCAATCTTTCTGTGGTACATTTTGCCAAGCATAATTTAAGAGATTTCTCAGCAAATTTCCTCTTTTATGGTCATTTATGTTTTGAGTGCTACTTTTACACTGTCGGTGTCTTACACGTCATGCTGCCTAGAACAAGTCATCCAGGAAACGAAATATATTTAATTAACCATGGCGCGTGCTATTTTATAAACTAATCTGAATCAGATGATATACGTATACGAAACAGTAATTTCGATAGACAACGAATTCTTAAATAATCGATCTTACTCTTGTATTTAAAATATTTTGTTGACAAAAACGGACCAATTCATGCAAATAATATGCGGTTTGAATGTAAACAATTATTTACTTTAGCAACGTAGCGACTATGAAGCATTGGTGTTGAGGTTGTTGATTCCATCTTCACCTATGGCTGATGCATTTGGATAGGGATGGACTTTAAAGCGCTCATGTGCTGAGATTTAGCTGAAGGTTAATGAACCCCAAATCGAGAAAATTATTTCAGAACCCCCGCACCCCAAAGCCCTCCACTCTCTCCACAACTGCGTCGTCCGTTATAGCCAAAGTATGGCTTCTGCCCATAAAGCCATATAACAACCAAATAAATTAAGGTAGCGTGAAAAAACAACAACACAAGAAGTCGCAAGTACGTTTCAGCAATGTCGATGATGAAGCCAAATAAGACTGATTAGCTTCCGAATATTTTCATGGCATTTGAACGATTTTAGGAGGAATCTTATTTCAGAGTTGAACTGCGTGGTAGAGAAAACCAAAGAAATGACGCACATTAGCGTGTTCATTTTATTTTACTGGGTGGCAGTCAAATGATAAGGCGATTCTCACCTCTTGCAAATCGGCTGCAACAGGCTTAAAGCCTGTCATTAGTCCAACGTCTAGTATGGCCATGCCTCTCACATCTTTCTCCAGGGACCTTGGAAAGGAACAGATAACCTGTGTATTGCATCTGATGATACAAGTACTCTACGAAGTCTTTTGTATAAGAAAGCACATTTGCGGTGGTGGTTTCATAAAGCATGACTTTAGAAGGCTTGCAGACATCAGAGCAACTGCAACGACCCGCACACGTGCTCAGTTGGAATGAAGACTACATCGGTTGGAGCAATAAGACTGAACTCTGCGGAGAAGTGCAGCGCCGATGGAAACAAACAAAGCTGACATTTTACAAAGAGTAAAAAAAGATAAAAAGCGATAACAGCGGTCTCGTGAGAAAATGGGACTTAACGTTTACGATTGCAACAGGTATGGGGACGACTGCCATGCTCTGTTATAGTTCCTGCTTACAAAATGAAAGTGTTTTTTTAAAAGAAATTTTTAGTCGTATTGTTGTTATCTGTAGCTTAACGGTTTCTTCGTTGTGTTTAATTACTCTCGCGTTTTTAGTTCCGCGTACAACAGCAGCGCTTCTATGACCCAAAACAAGGATTTGCCAAAAATTTACTGCGTTCGTTGTCAACCCCCAGCCCTTTTTTCTTTCCGTAGCACCACTTGCGGATGGAACATTTAATTTAAGTGTCTTTTTACTACTTGGATGCACAACTCCTATTAGTCCTATTAGAACTAGCAATTAAACTATAATACCAAAACAGTGGAGAAGAAAGCCTGTGTTTTTGACAAATAAAATCGTTTTTGCTTTTCAGGAGGAGCTTCCTCGAAAATGGCAGACAGCAATGAAATATTTTCTTTGTTTCAGAGTAATCAATACCCGACACTGACACCCGCCGGGGTGGATTAGGCAGCTAAGGCGTTGCGCTGCTGAGCACGAGGTCGCGGGATTGAATCTCGGCCGCGGGGGCCGCATTTCGATGGAGGCGAAATGCAAAAACGCCCGTGTGCTTGCGTTGTAGTGCACGTTAAAGAGCCCCAGGTGGTCAAAATTAATCCGGAGCCCTCCACTACGGCATGCCTCATAATCAGAACTGGTTTTGGCACGTAAAACCCCAGAAAGAAGAAGAAACGCGACACTCCCACTGGGAGGCTAATATCTGGTCCATTAGCTACTTCCGGTATCATTTGCACATTTAATTGTCCGGAGACAGAAATGACCTCTTTCTGCCAGGAGATGTTCCCAAGCTTACCTCGCACAAACTTTCATCGCGTACGTCTCCTTGAAGTCCTTGACACCTGCACACAAGTAAAACAGTAACAAAGAAGGCATCAGAAACAGCAAGGCTCTGTCTTTGAATGAGTGCTCGGGTTCTTTCGTCAGGCGTACAAACAGTACAAGGTCGATCCAAATGGTCGCGAAGCTTCGGGCAAAAAGCGGTTCAGAACGAATTGCCAGCGACATCAGCAAGGGTGGTTATGGGGCTCTATTCTGGACACGCATGGCGGCTGCACGGCCGCCATTATCCGCCATCTTGGCTGTCTCATTGGCTGTCCCGAGGTCACGTGTTTCGAAATTTGTGCCGGGCAACGGAAGTTTTGCAAAATGCAATTTTGCGTTTTCGTCAAAATGACGAAGCGTGACGTGGAGCTGCAAGTTTTATCGACTAATACTTTTTTTGTGGTCCTTGGCACCTATATTGCGACTTTAGCGCTTTAAAAAGAAAGTGGACGGTAGCGTGCAGAAGCTCGTGCAATGCATCTGCAATTTCGCGAATATGTGGTGGCGTTCCAAGATAGCCGGCATGACAGCTTGTTCATTGGCTGAAGGAATATCCCCTGAGGAGCGTCACAGGAAGGGCCGTTTCGCAAACGTCAATTTGACGTTGCGTGACGTTGCGCTGGGCCGCCATTGCAGAGATTTTCCGCCATAATTTGTGGTGCGACGAGCCGCGCGAATTATGGTAATGAGCGGCCAGATGCAATGGCAGTGGAGAGGCATGCGTATCGCCGCATTTTCCCAGTCACTTCGGGCCATAAAAATATTTTGTTCACAACGCGTGTTCATAGCATTTGCATCGCTCTCGGGTGGTGTTGGCATTTGTGCTTTGCACCATCATTTTTATTAAAAACACGTTTATTTGAAATAATATTGGTTGAAACTAGCAAACTTTCTGCGACATTTCGTACTTTTCACTATTGCGTTTGTATTGTAATCAATATTAATGACTTTTCGCATCATCAAAGGCTATGACAACGGTGACTTTTTAATTTACAAAAAGAAATGTACGCAAGACGGCGCCTTGAAGTTTCCTCTCGCGGTGCGAGTAAGCAGCGAAGTGCACAAGAGATGGCAGTGCCGGCGTTTGCGTCGCTCAAGCAGATACCTGTGGCGCGCGCAACGCTATCGATGATATTCGGCCGCTTCTCAGCCAGACGAGTCGGGCTGAGTCACTTGCGGATCACGAGATAGCGATAACGCGGCCTAGAGCGTGCGCTCATCATCACTGGTAGGTTGCGTGTGTTGTCTCAAGGTAGAAAGCAAGCGCGTGGGCGCCGATATACGATGACTCATTCAGTTTCCCGAGGACACGCATCCTATCTAATGAAGCAGACGACAGCCTGCGCGCATGCAGACGACGGAAGCGAGAAACGATTTTGATGGAATAATCGTACGCTTTGAGCTAGCGGCTTTATTTTTACTGGGGAGGAAAACTGTTTTCCTTTATCAAGAATGCTAGGTTCAATGCCTACATTACAGTTTCTTAGGCGAAACGTCAAATTTGCGTCACGTTACGAAAGCAAATCGGGGCTATCGGCGCCATTTTGTAAGCGTCGCGCGTACGTCACGCTTCGAAGAAAATGGCGGAATGTCCAGAATAGAGCCTATGGAACATAGTCGCGCGATTGAAGCGCGACTATGTTTGGAGGGAACAAACTTTGCGAAAGAAAAAAGCGCTTTTTAATTAAAGCGATACATAGTAGATTAATTCAACGAAAATAAAATTCCTAATCAATTTTATTACGAATGGCGTGAAAAGAACAACTCTATTTTACTTGATCATTATCAATAAATACCTTTTTTCAGCGTCCACCGTAAGAGCGCCCACCGATAGTGGCGGGCGTTGATGCCGCTATCACTTGCAATGCAATGCAGCTCTTGAAGTGTGCAGAAAGGGGCACTCGTCAAGTTCACCTGTTACAAGACGCCCCCATCACATGTTGTGTTGCTTTGCTTGTCGACGTTTGTCTGAATTTGGTGACGCGTGTAGTTTCATTGTTTCTTAACCTGTTCAGTCAAAGGTAGTGAGTTGCGACCGCCAGATAATCGTTCACTTTAGTTGTTTTCGTGGGACCGCGCTGGCCCACGGGCTTGGCGTGCGACGAAAGGAAGAGCACTCTACGCCCAAAGCGTTCGTCGGCCTCCAAACAAAGTATGTTCTGCGCAAGGGTGCGGTTTGGACACCCGTATGGCTGAACTTTTCCTGCATCGGTTTCCGCTATGAAAGCTCCAAATGCCCATCACGTCGAATGGCGGGGCATTTGAATATACAGCTCTAATGGCAGGCCTCCGAAAACAAATTTCGCGCCTTTGAGAACAAAATAACGTCACTTCTGTTTTTAACGGATATGGCGTCAAATTGTTTTTTTTTTCTTCCACCGGAAGTGTTCCCTCCTCACACAGATTGCGCTAAGCCCCATGAACCGCCGATAAACCACCATGTTTTAAACGTATGGGCTTCTATGGAAGCTTCGCTACCAGGTGTATTTTACCTTGAGGCGTATACCACCCTTTTACGATGTCCAATCAATGAGGGACACTTTACAGGGCCGTTAGGGCTTTGACGCTATAATGTGAGGAACATAAACATATATAGCCTACTGTAGTTTTACTCTTTGAAGTTATATGTGGGGTCTGGCAGAACGACGCACTTTGCTTTGCTCCTGAGTAGAAGTTGTTTCGAATCCTAACAGAATTGTTAGGAACCTAACAAGCACAGTATGCTTAGAGGGACCGGAAAGATTATTATGTCAAGAAAAAAGTGAATAAATTTTATTCTAATGTGTTGCAATCTTGACGTGGGCGTTCGTCTTAGTTTGATACGGGCAAAATACGGAACCCTTATCTTACGTAAATGAGACGATACAGGCGATGTAGAAGTAAACACTAAGATGTTGGGAGGTAGGTCGTCATCGGACGTGTTGTGATCAACTAGTTGACGCTAAGCTTTGTGTTAAATATGCACAAACTAGCTTAACTAGAAGCTCGACTCGCGCAAACCTCTCGTGCGTCTAGATTTTTCTCGGTGTTAAAAAAAAGCTGTAGGAAGTCAAAATTGACCATGAGTCTTCCACAACAGCGTTCTTTCAATGCTACAGAGATTTGAAACGTTAAACTCCACAAATTGTTATTGCAGATTTAAGAGTTTGCATATACATAGTTAAATGACGCTGCTGTTTAGAACTCGATGCTTTAGCCTCCCCGACGACGCATTGCATCAAGATATTTGTGTGCTAGCCATCATAGCTTTAAGATGAGCTGGCTGTATACTGAATATTGGATATAGAAACTCAGCCATGCAAGTGTTGAATATCTGGAAGTATTTAAAAATTCTGGACTTCATGTGCACATTTGAACTCTTGAGGAATGATAAACTCCGTGGGCACGTGGTTGCTGACATTAAGAAAGCCGCACATAGCAAAACGGACTTTCACTGTTTTATCTTCCTGCCTTTCTTTTTTGTTTCTCTCTTTTTTTCTCTTTCTCTCTGTTGGCAAAACGACTATCAACCACTAAAACCCATTTTTATTTGATTTCAGGGAACTTTAACGCACAAGTACAATAAAACTGTCAATGCATGCCTCCATTTTGTGGTTTAAATGCTTGTGCGCAGTTTTACAGATTTTTTTTTTGCGCCAGTTGAATTGGTTAGAATTGGCATGTTTCCAGGAGCATATAATATCAGGGGTGCGTCAAAATTGAGCGAGGACCAAAATTTAGCCTCCAAAATCGCTTTTGACCTCCTGTCTGAACGCAGCACTAGGTCTGCAATATTACCAAATGTGCGTAAGCTTTCACACTATACCTGAAAGAATATTACAAGAATATTGAATTTAAAATGCAAAGGTAATGTTTACTATAAAAATTAGGTTGTTAAAAAATCTCAACAGTCCAAAGAAGTGCGGGTGCGTTTACCTTAGGATTATATGGTGCTTGTGTAGATTGTAAGCTAGTTCGTGCGTTTTAAAATAGGCGTAGTGTACAGAGCTCTATATTGTATTTTGATCACGTGTGTTGTCCAGGGAGGGTTCTGAAGAAGTCTGGATGAAGTGACGCACGCCAAGTAAGCGAGAAATTAAGGCCGCAGTTACATTTGCTCGAGAAAGATGAAATTTTAATCTGTGGGACAAAATTTGCATCCCGCAGCTAAATGAAATGAAAAAAAAAATGAAAATGAAGAATGAAAAACTCCTGGCATACAGCATCTATTCCTTCAAATATTCTTACCTAGAGGAACGACAAGTTCTTCGAGGCATGTGTTACCAAGATATGTTTGCAAACGAGCCCTAAATTGTGAACTTCATATTGCGAAAATGTGCACAAAGTTAATCGGCACAATTTATTGAAGCAGTTCTTGTATTTTTTGTCTGTTTTTTTCAACAACACTAAAATGCTTTGAAACTGCATGTGGCTGTAGGAAGCCTGGCAGTCGAAAAACAGATGTTGGGCACACAGCGGCAGGGACATCACGTGATTATCCACGTGTGGGGATGTGACCGAAATAAATATCTTCATAAACTCACCTTTCAACGCTTCTGCAAGATCCACTTTCTTTTGCCGGAAGTCGATGTCTAGCTTGAACTGGAATCAAAGCGAAACAAAGATAACAAAAGCCTTAAATAATTGCCTCTAAACGCAAGGGCCTTTGATGCAACGAAGTGCGCCGTATATATGTGCACGCCGCGATAAGCGCGCACCTGGGTCGGTATTTTGTAGATGCCTTTCCGGTAATAATGCCTTTTCGCGCTTATCGCGCTTTGTCAGTGGTGAGAGCGACGGTCCGCTCGCGTTATCAATGGAATCAGCGGGTCGTGAGCGGTGGATTATAAGACTAGTATAGAAAAAGTCATAAGTCATCGCTACAAAATCGCGGCCCTGTACTGCGCTGTGCGTTTAACGCCTCAAAATCGCGAAATGAATGGGAGTGCGAAGTACCGATCGCATGGCGACAATAGTGGACCTTTGTACGAAATTTCAGCAGCCCAGTCTGACGATAGTGCGGTTGCTTACGGTCGACGCATATCAAGATGCATGTCTCACGTTTGCCTACCACATTTTGATAAGGTGCAGAACTCTGGCGGACCCAATAACAAGTTATTCAAACTCCAACAGAGACTACAGTGGCGCCATTGGCGGCAATCAGTCCCTGCACCTCGAATCAGGACCTGTGACATTGGCTTGTCTACCGTGTGGACAAACCTGAGATTGAATTATAGATTTTTGATAAACATGCAACACATGGGCGCGCTGCGGAGAGAGCTTGGCGTCGTGTTCAGTTGCTGATTTTAAACAAAGCCACGAGACTCTTATGGATCATAAACACGACGTTGATGTAAGTACTCGCGGTTGCAAAATTACGTGCAAGTGAAAGAAATTTTTCGGACCGTAAGCTGAGTAAGTGAACGTAAGTCACCACACAATACGAACGCCTCACGAACAGTGTACAAAATACATTCATGTCCTTGATGGCGGACAAGGATCGCTTTGATCACTGCCTAGTTAGCAGTTGCTGCATGTCACACTTACCGGGCATAGAGTCGGCCTTGTGCCAATATAACCTTAGCGGAAGAAGTGCTATAAAAACAAAACTAACTATAACGTACCTTGCACAAGAAGTCCGCACCGACAGGGACGTCGTAGTTGGTAACAAAGTACATGGTTGCCGTTCCAGACCCTTTAACGTTCACGAAAATCTTGTCTTCAAATTCCGGGATCTGCGCATTGAGAGTGAACGAAGTGTTTGCAGATAATTATGCGAGAAATCCCAAAGTTGTGAATTTCACAGATAAACTGATCAGCCTTGAACATTCCAGGGAAAGGATGTCTACTCTGTTCTGTTTCATCTAAGCATGGGTGCAGTGGTGTGCAGCAATCTACGATGAGCATGAGCCCCTTGGGCTAATACTAGCAATACAATAACGCCTACTAACCTACTCACTTTATAAATAATTGATCACGTAAGGAAACATCTGTTGTCACAGTACGCCGACAATAAATCATTATGTGGCTTATCGTTTACATTTAGAAGCGTACATACACTCTGAACGTGGTTTCCAAATAGATACCCCACGTTACTTCAGAACACCGTATTTGTTCTTGTATTGAGTTCGCGAGATGCAACACGCGCAGTAGAGCAGTTCGCGGTGTGTTCAAAACTGACGCCACGCATACCTCTACCCTGTTCCGCACTTGGGCGTTGTCTCGCTTGATGCGCACGGTGCGGTTAAACATCCGGTCACCGCTGAGCGTCACCTCGCATATCAAGTCGATGCCTGCGTTCCGGGCGTAGATGGCGTACTTGGACAGTGCTTGCAGCGCCACCACAGTGTCCTGCAAGAATCGCGTCAGCAAAACAGCATGCATCCGCTGTCCAGCAGAACAACAGGCTCCGAATTCACAAAGCGTTTCGTCAGTAAGGTCTTTTCGCCATTGGCAAGCTGCCTGCGCTCACAACATGCCTGGCATCATGATATGCTGGCATTTGGTCTTACGAACAATTCTAGCTTAAAATATATTTCTCTTGTGCGAACACAAGCACAGATGTGTAACGTCTTTCATCATTTATTGTTGTTACGGTTATGTTTCGCTCTGGCGTAGAGGTAAAACACTGTGGCAATGTACGGGTGATAAAAAGAAGCGCCAGTGCTCGTGGCCAAAGTTTACGCTTTCTTACAGTTTTATGCGAATTTTCACGCTAGAAGTTTATAATGGTCAGAACCAACTAAAGGTACGTACGTTTCACTTGCACAGGAAGTAGAGGGAAAAGAAATCGAGAAAGGAAAAGAGGGAGGCACAGCGGACATTGCGCGCACACAGTCGGACGCACAACCTGTCTACAAACGGTCACTCAGGACGGTGCACTTCAAAAACTGCACTAGTGCGCGAACAACTTTTTTGTTTTCACTCTAGCGATGATTGGGAGGAAACCATGAATGATTGAGCACCTGTCGTAGACCTGTACTCAATACGACATCGGGCGTTTCCCTCCAAGGGCGTTAAACGAGTTGCTAGAAAGAGAAACGACTACAATATAGAGAGGATAACCAGGCTGAGCTCAGCTAGGCTACCCTACACTGGGAAAGGACAAAAAGCAAACACGAAGGAAGATTACAAGGAAAGACGGGAGTTATGTCATCTTAGAGCTGCTTCGTTTGGAGCGTAAGTATAGCCTTGTTTGGTCACCGACGTCTAGCAGCGAGCGTATGTGCGACTGCTACAGTCATTGAATCGAGCAGCACGATATTGCATTCAGTAGCGCGTGTAGGGCGCCTACCTGACTGGAGCTAAGCGAACCGCTGGGGTTCATGCGTAGGTTGAGCCATTGCACGAGGGCAGTGATGGTGTCCCTGCTCTCACCGACTTTGAGCAGCGCCATGAGCGCGTACGACGTGGCCTGCACCGACAGGGGATCGCTGTCCAGCGGACACGTACAGGCCACCTTCTGCGTATGTTCAGTGAAGAGGAAGCGGACGATCGCGCTGGGCACACTTTCTCTGCGCAGTGAGTGAACAGCGTGGCATCACAACAACTCAAAGCCTGGAACATGATAAACACGGAATATTAAAGTACCACTAGACATGAACAGAAAAACGAAACAAAAACGTATGGATGTTCTGTGTGAGGAGTGACTGGTACTACGCAAAGGCGCCAACAGCTCCTAAATATCATGTGCTAAAAAAGAAACAGGATGCAGAATGCGTTGCTAAAAATGAAATTATTGAACGAATGTAGAACCTATATTTAAAGAGGCAGTACAACCATTCCTGCATTTACTCTGCATTTGCATTCGAGAAGCACAGTTCCGTTGATGAATGTACATAGTAGGGTCTCCGATTCAGTCTCCGAATTTGATAGTAACTATTCGGAAATATAGTTTCCGAATATTTCGGAATAACCAGCTGTGCTCAATCATGCATAATGCTGGAGCAAAGATACAATAAATTTAATCTCCCAGGGATATAGTAGCCATGAAACAAGAAATTATGCTGTGGAGCAGGTAGCGTCACTCAGGGAGTCAGCCTTTATTAGTTGAACTACGATCATTCGTGTTCTCCAAAGAGTCCTGGCTATGCCAACAAACTACACATTTCTTCCAATTTCTCTATTAGAACTTTTAATAAGCAAGGCTTCATAACGTGCAACGTACTGACAGAAACTTGGTAACCTTGCCAATACTAGGACGGTGACATTGTTAGCAATGGTTAAAGCAGCTGTTTATTACTCGAGAATTATATATTCATATTCAATTCAATTTGATTCGCTTCTAGCACAAGTCGATTCGTACTCGAATTGTTCTAAATCTTACTATTCGCACAACCCTGCTGTATAGTTAATTATATGGATGCCACAACTGCTACGTATTCATCGCCGAGTTCAACGCATAAATCAAGAAATTGGCTATAAGTAAGGCTTATTTTCTGTCCCCCCCCCCCCTTGTGTCGATGTCATGTGGCGTTTTGATTATATCATCAGAGTAAAACATCTTGGTCAGCTATGGATATGTACGGTATATCAAGTTAGATTCGTGGCCTCAGTAATTGAATTTGTCTTCGAAGGAATTGTAGTAACACCTTTATGTCTGCAGACCATACAATTTTGACCTCTAGGAACTTGTATCTTTTGAAACGTCGGGCGTTTAACAGGAGCATTTTGTCCCGAGAACAGTGGCTCTCGGTAAATAACTCACGAATCATCTAATGCGCTTGTGCACCTACATCTCTGCTGGTAGATCGCCCATGCAAACCCGCATCATTAGTAGAGTTGCCAATCTTTCCGCAATAAGAACCAAATATGGTCTCGCAAGCAGAAGTATATGAAGCTGGTGTTCCAAGACACTTTAAAAGAGTGGCAGTATAACTCAACCGTCATGAGTCAAGTCTTGCTCATAATCGCTAGGATGATTTTGGATGTATAAAACTCTTGACAGGTTTCGTCTCTGCATGCTTTCCTGAATTTATATGAGCTCTCTTGAGAGTGTTAAGTATCTTGGCAAGTTTGCTCAGGACGTTAATAGCGGTGCTTACGTTGGCCTGGTTGCAGAATGCTGCGAAGCTTGCGGATTGCGTCGTTCTTGGCGGGGCTGTCACCGAGAGAAAGTGCGTAGGCTGCTAGAGATGTTTCGTAAGCCGGATTGTCCCGCTCCAGCTCTTTCCCGATGAAAGCGGTAGCTTTCGCAGTGGACTCTTCTAGCCTTGGCACCTAAAGAGGCACGGTTCATTTTAAGGTAAGCACTGGTTACGTGATGGCATTTGCACAACCCACTGCCCACAATGACTCAGAGCTCACGTGAGTCAAGAAGACCAGTGATTTTGTTAAAAGACTTCTTTGATTGTAAATGGCATTGAATAGAGATCATTATATTTAGTGAGAACTCGTGGAAGGTTAGCAGGATGTGCCTTCGCATTTCAGGCAAGAACCTGCATCTCAATGGCCGCCAAAGAATGCATCTTACTAGAAAGTGTAGACCATCTTGTCGGTGGTGACCATCTTGTGTGTGCAGGCCATACAAGCTCCGCGCAGTTTACGGGCATCATTGTCGACTCCTGTTTTTTTTTTTTTTTTTTTTTGTTTGCAAAAGTTCACGTCATCTTTACAGCATCTTTTCTGAGGAGGACAGAAGCTATTTTTATATCGTGAGAATTTGACATAGGTAGCAACATAGGCTCATGGAGCCTTCTTGTGCAATATATATATATATATATATATATATATATATATATATATATATATATGAATAAAAATGAATAAAACTATTTAGATTTAATTTTGAGGAAGCTGAAGCGCTGAAATGGAAATAAGAGGCAAGTGAAGCCTCAAATAGACAATTTAGATGACGGTGACGAGGCGACAACAATATACTAATGATAGAAGGTGTAAACACGCATATACTGCAAATAGCACTCAAATATTAAAATTATCCGCAGTTGTGAAGTATCAGGTTTGAAGGAAAGAAAGTTGCAAAACTTTGTTAAAGTCGAACATCTTGGCAAAACAGTGCGAAATGGGAAAAACGAAAGCAGCAATACCCGCCCTAGTCGTTCCGCTCTGGCCGTATTTACAAAGCTTTCAGAGTTATTCCGAATTGACCACGGTCCCTAACAAATCGTATGTTGACTAGCTCGATTTGCCAGCACCTCCTCTTACGAAACGTTGTGGCGTACGAGCTGCTGTCTGAATACGGGCCCTTTTATGCTTGTCCCTTGCGCTGTTTTCTCAAACGTCCTAAGCATCCTACCTGAGCCATCACGTATAAAGAAACACTAGTGGCAAAAGACACCTGAAAATAGTCGTGTAGTCGACCAACTGCAAACTGTTGTACATTCCTACCCCGGACACGTTGCACGTTTCTGTAATTGTTTCACTTCCGTCCTAGCTACACCCATTTTGCTGCACGATCATCAGCCACACGTGCGGAAATGGCATCGGGAATCATGAATTGCTTGTTTCTACCGCATATGTAGCAATGTTTTAGCGAGAGATATCACCGTGGGAATGTAGCCGAACTTGCAGAGCCAACCCTTCCTTGACACCCTCCTAGCTTTAGCGATAAAAAACAAACAAACCGAGTAGGCGTGATGATCAGTTGTAAGCTCACCTTAACGCCATCTTTGGCACATTCTTGGAGGGTAAGCAGAGTATATGCCGTCAATGGAAGCGGTCCAGTCACGCCACCCTGATAATGAGGAGGGAAAACGTGATCTATTAAAAGGATTGTCACTAGAATACAAAGGCGTTCACGCGCGAGTGGCTTAAAACCGGCCATTTGCGTCCCCACGTCGGAGCTCACTCTGACTAGATATAGCAGGGCGGATTCAGTTCTGCTAATCGCCTTGTGGCAGTTCTTCTCAGGGCGTCCTGGACTTTTGAGGGAGCGTAAGTGAAAGGCACGCTCACGTTCAGAGACTTTCTTGACGAAACGTCGTTTTATGCATTGAAGCACAAAAGTAACTGGAACGCCAATGCATTTCTTCGTAAATTTCGGGAATTGATATCCCGAAACTGATGTCGCCCTGAGAATTCGTTCCAAGTGGATCCGCCTTGCGAACTTCACGGCTAGAATTTGTAAATTGCAATATCGGTCATAGGGTAATTTGTTAAAAAGCTTAATTAGGGAATTTTCGCTATTAAGTCGATTATGCATTGCAACTTTTTGTGCGAGTAATGTCCGCCTCTTGGAGTAGACAAGCTGATGAACTATGAAAGAGCTATCTGCCACAGGCAACCTTTACAAATTTGTGAAAGTGTTCGCTGAAATACCTTATATATATATATATATATATATATATATATATATATATATATATATATATATATATATATATATATAGTTTGAAACAATATGCCGGCGCACGTAGACAGGCACAATAAACATTGAAAAAGTTGGAGGACGCTTAAACTTCGCCTTTAAGAGTAGAACGCGATAGCGTTATCGGGACCCGTTCGCATCGCATCGTTCGCATACGGCAAGTAGGCTTCATTCACTGCAACACTGAACGTGGAAAAGCCAGCTTACAAAGACCAAGCTTACACCGATCTCCTTAAAGTCGGCTTCACTTTTAAGCTGAAGTGCATTGCTGAAAAGACGATTTTTCAGGGGCAATATAAGTGGTTTTATATTAAAATGTGAAGGCCCTAGCACCTTTTTTATTATTTTATTATTTGTTTGCTATTGCCTCGACGCTCGCAGGTCTGGTAGAAATGTTTGGGTTTCCTCGTAGCAGAATTAGGTTTTCTTGTACATTCAAATTACAATCCGACGGCGAATCCGACGTCGAATGGTAAAGTCGTACTTTACCATTTTTTTTCTGACAAATTTCACTCTGAGGAATTCAATTTTTGTTCACCGAAACCTTGCACCACGTGGAGAGCCTGCGCGGTCGATGTGGTTGGATGATTTTCTCCGCCACCCGCGATCACATGCCGGTTGCCGACGTCGGATTTTCTGCGACACGGGGCCCTAAACGCTATCGCGTTAATATCGAAGTTTTAATCGGGGTCTGGCCTTCATCTTGATGAAGATCGGACCCCGGCCCGTAATATCGAAATAAGTGCTTGTTTTTGCTTTTCTACGTGCGCCTACATATTCCTAATGAATCATTAAACACCGCACGCACGCACGCACGCACGCACGCACGCACGCACGCACGCACGCACGCACGCACGCACGCACGCACGCACGCACGCACGCACGCACGCACGCACGCACGCACGCACACACACACACACACACAACACACACACCACACACACACACACACACACACACACACACACACACACACACACACACACACACACACACACACACACACACACACACACACACACACACACACACACACACACACACACACACACACACACACACACACACACACACACACACACACACACACACACACACACACACACACACACACACACACACACACACACACACACACACACATATATATATATATATATATATATATATATCATCAGCCTATATTTATGTCCACTGCAGGACGAAGACCTCTCCCTGCAATCTCCCATTACCCCTGTCTTGTGCTAGCTGATTCGAACTTGCGCCTGCGAATTTCCTAACTTCATCGCTCCACCTAGCTTTCCGCCGTCCTCGACTGCGCTTTCCTTCTCTTGGTATCCATTCTGTAACTCTAATGGTCCACCGGTTATCCACGCGTTACATAGCCGGCCTGCTCCACTTTTTCCGCTTAATGTCAACTAGAATATCGGCTATCCCTGTTTGTTCTCTGATCCACACCGCTCTCTTCCTGTCTCTTAACGTTAGGCCTAACATTTTTCGTTCCATCGCTCTTTGTGTGGTCCTTAACTTGTTCTAGAGCTTCCTTGTTAACCTCCAAGTTTCTGCCCCATATGTTAGCACCGGTAGAATGCAATGATTGTACACTTTTTTTTTTCAACGACAGTGGTAATCTCCCAGTCAGGATTTGGTAATTCCTGCCGTATGCACTCCAGCCCAACTTTATTCTTCCATAAATTTCTTTCTCATGATCAGGGTCCCCTGTGAGTAATTGACCTAGATAAACGTACTCCTTTACAGACTCTAGAGGCTGAATGGCTATCCTGAATTTTTGTTCCCTTGCCAGGCTATTGAACATCATCTTTGTTTTCTGCATATTTATCTTCAACCCCACTCTTACACTTTCTCGGTTAAGGTCCTCAATTATTTGCTGTAATTCGTCTCCATTGTTGCTGAATAGGACAATGTCATCTGCAAACCGAAGGTGGCTGAGATATTCGCCGTTGATCCTCACTCCTTAGCCTTCCAAGTCTAAGAGCTTGAATACTTCTAAGCATGCAGTGAATAGCATTGGAGAGATTGTGTCTCCTTGCCTGTCCCCTTTCTTGATAGGTAACGTTCTACCTTTCTTGTGGAGAACCAAGGTTCCTGTGCAATCCTTGTAGATATTTGCCAATATATTCACGTATGCATCCTGTACACCTTGGTTACGTAATGCCTCTATGACTGCTGGTATCTCTACTGAAACAAATGGTTTTTCATAATATATGAAAGCCATATAGAGAGGTTGATTGTACTCCGCAGATTTCTCTATTACCTGGTTGATGACATGGATATGATCCATCGTAGAATATCCCTTCCTGAAGCCAGCCCTATGTATATAATCTGGCGAGGTGATACCGATATGGGCAACCAGCGCTGAAAGTTTGCGTGCCAACAGCAGCGCCGTAACACACAACCTGGCTAGCTGTGGACATCGTTTACAGTAACACATGCGACAATTTTGCATAAGCAAATTCACCGCTCATTTTGAAGCACATTTCACCGCTCATTTGAAGCACAGCAGCAGCCGAGCCAAACCCCGGGGGCGGGGTTATAGGCAAACAAATTTTCGCTTTAACACCGAAGAATAAATGTCGCGACGTTGGAAGACGAGATCGAACTAACCAGCAGGTCGCCGTGGTGTAATTTGTAAATGTCGTGGAACCTGCCGTCTTGCTGCTGTTGGGTTAGGATGTAGCGGAGGCCGCTGGTGAGGACGTTCTCGTCGATGAGAACGGACTTCCGAGCTTCGCAAAGAGTTCGCACCACGAAGGCTGTAAGCCTGCGTTGCAGAAGGGAGAATTCGTTTCGTGATTACAAGTCGCAAAAGAAAGTTAGAAAGGAAAAAAAAAGAAAACTTTACAGCCATGTTTTGCTGACGCAATTCTTCGAATCAGGACTGCGCTTACGCCAGAGCTATGAGCCAGCAACTATCGAGCTATGAGCCCGATATCGTATGGCACATTCGATTGGCCAAGCGCTCTAGAGCACTCTGGTGGTGCCGCTTACATTCGGTCTGTCAAAACTGAGTGCTCAGGAAATATTTGCCTGGTTCATTTATTTATTTCTTGAGCATTTAATTTTCTAGTGCCAGAGGTTCTCGCTGCTCAAAACACATCAGAAAAAAAAAAAGATCAGCAAGGCAAAAAGAATAAACAAAAACAAGCTAATTGAATTGATGCAAGAGAACAGAACGAAATGTGCAACGTTACACCCCCAATTAGAGATTTGTGACTTGTGAACAATCCTCTAAAGCATGAATTACGTATCCCAGGTATTTAATCTAACATTTAAAAAGTAGTGAGAGAGAGATTTAGTGCGAAGGAAAAGCTGAGAGGTCGGTCTGCAATACTCTGTTCAAGCCTGCCACTCAACGTTGGAGAAGGGGAAAAGGGGAACAAAAGGAGAAAGTGAGGAAGGTCATGATGATATGAAAGGAAAAGGCGTGAATAAAAATAACAGTGAGCCAGAAGCACTTATTACAATCTTATATCTAGTTCGGCGTCTCTCAAAAAGCGCACAATAGCCTATTTAAAGAGAAATACTGAATGTTCCCTTTCAAGATAGCTCCCGCCACGTCGTCGCTTGGAAACCCCCTTTTCATCCCTGTACTAATATTAGCATCGAGTTACCATGGGACCGCCTGCTTGCGCGTCTAACGAAAGCTGATCTTGGACACGCGGCATTTTAATTGGGACCCCTTCACCACAGCACTGGGATGAAGAATTCACGGCTTTTAAGCTCATATAGGCACGCGCAACATTTGCCCGTGTTCACAATGGTGGGCGGGGTGTCACGTGTCGGTGGTATAGTTAAAGCATATACTCACCAGAGACTGGATGCGTGACCTTGCCAAACCGCGAACGATCCATCCAATTTTCGGAAAGTTAGCATGCGTTGATATCCTAGTGTAGAAAGAGCGATTACTTCATTTCAGTGGGGATAGTCACAGTTAATATATATATACTACGCTTGCTGTGATGCAAATTGTTGTAAACATTAGAGGCACGATACTTTGTTTCCAAGCATGTACTTACCATGTTATTGATAGCGTCGGTACACAGTTTACAATCTATTTCTATGTTAAAGATGTACTCACTGGCACTTAGAGAGAATCCTATTCTCGCTCCTATGACTCCGCGATTTTGAATACCTGACTGTGCACGCATAACGCGGCTTCGCCTCGAAGCGCCAAGCAGCTTTTTGCAAAGTAAGTGTCACCTGTAAGACTCCTACTATATTGTAAGACTCCTACTATATAGAATTTAAGACGAGCAGGCGAGTGCGTGACCTGCGATGCCTGTAGTACTGCAGTGTGATAGCAGCCTGCGTTATCTGCGGGATTGCCCGCTAGCCACTGCATGCCAGATTTAGAATGCTTAACCAATTATGAATTCGCAGGCGGCTGTATTTCTGCTGGCTGGCCGGAGTAGAGAGCGTAAAAGCATGACTTGGTAGGGAATATATAGTGAGGAATACATATTATTGAAATGATAATAAATACAAGAAATAAATGAGGCACTATAGTGCATTGTATGTTTCCGGCAATCTCAAATCATTTGTTGGGGACTAGATGTCTGCCTTTCCAGGAGCGTCGCGTCGAAAGTCCGGACTAATTGCATGTAAAGCCCAGCAGCGGTGATATAATAAAGTTACGTCGCAACTGTTGCATTCATCCCGAAAATGCGCAATATTTTAACTCCAAAAGTGCAAAGGTTCTTAGACTGAAGTTTTCCTGATTCACGACCGTGGTGTAACGGTTCACTAAGCCACAATTGGTTAGCTCGACCACGGATTGCTGCCGTTTGCGAAGCCACAGAAAATGGAATCAGTACCTTGATGATAAAGTCACCACCGGCCTCTCCGTTTTATTTCGTCACTTTTTGCAACATTAGCCTTGGCTGGAGCTGGTTACAAATTATTGCGGTGATTACTTATTTATTTATTTATTGATTGATTTAGCTATCTGTATATTAGTATACATTCAAGGTCCATATGACATTACAGAGGGAGTGGGCGTAAAACATTGTCATGACAAACATAACTAGTAAAATGGAAGGCATGATTTTCAGCTGCAGAAGGACGTGGTCAATGACTGCGGACGCGAATGGAGTTCCGTTTTAGGGCACCAACAGAGGGGGAGCAATATTTAAGAAATTCAATCCACAGTTTTGGCTTCAATAGTGCTTTTTCTTTCCAGCAGAATCATCAGTTCTTTATTTTCCTTCAGTGTCCGTTTGAGTGGCCAGCATTAAAAATGACGAGGACATAGCTAGCGTCAGACTAATTCTATTGTCTATTGTAAAATGATGAGTCATTCAAAATTCACATGGCTCACCCAGCGGCACAGTATCATCTATAGTCCAGACAAGCCAATACATACCACTTCGAATGAAGCCCAGCGCCCTGTCCTCGTCCTGGGAAGAAATGAGATCTGCCGTCTTCAGATATTCGTAGGCGTACAGTGTCGGCGCCAGGTTGATCATGGTCTGTTCACCGCACCCTGATGGCATCCGTAGTAGACTTTCCGGGCTCTTGACTGACGCCTCTAGCGCGACGCCCATGTCGTCGCCTGCAACGCGGATTCGGGTAAACGAAATGAGTCCCAAGTAACAAGCAAAATACAGCGCTGATGCCACTAAACTGGGAGTGGAAAGGCATGAAGAATAAATAAAGGCAGTGCATCACGGAAACAATGTTGCATTAGCCATTATCGGCACGAGCGCATTCTAACACGAGACGAGCTATATGAAACATAGCAGCTACACACGTAATGAGCGCTCCCGTCCAGAAATACCGGTTGGCGCGTTGACGAGAGGTCAACGAACCGGTTACTACAACAGGCAGCCCAAATCTGTCAGACATTTTACGACCAGTTGAATAACATAATTGTCGATTTCCATCAGTGATACAAAGAAGAGAATTCGTTATAACCAAGCCACTAGAGCAGTGCGGTCTCACCGACGATGTCGATTTCACAGCGTTCGGATCCAGGGACGACCTCCTGGGGAGATCTGCGTGGCCGCCGAATCTGGATGAGCTGCCTGCCTCCGACAGCAAACGTTTCTGTGAAGAGTTCGGTGCACAGGAACTGAGTGAATGAGGATCTGCAGGCAATACTGAGTTTTTACTTCCGATAGCAAGCTATAGTTAGCTTAGTTGAAAGAAAAGCAGAGAGGTCGGCCTGAGCCAATGCGCTCTAGCCTGGTACTGTGCACTGGGGGAAAGGGAAACGAAACGTAAAGGTGTCATGGGGAATGATGATGACATAGAAGAAGGATGCACAACGGAAATAGCACGTTCAGTATTGTGCTTATCATTCGATAGTCCAAAATGCGTTTGCACTGGTTCCTTTCATCTTGTTTAAAGCCTCTTCTGTCACATCTTGCAAGAAAAACAGAAAAAAAACCAGTAAATGACGCAAAGTGGGGCACCAATATTACGGAGGCAACAGACGTCATTCATCGAGGTGTGTAGTAACTGCAGCTTGCTAACGCAAGTTCGACAACGAGCATGTCAAGCTAGGACTGATAAGAAACGCTAGTATACTCGACCACAAAATTTTACGGACCACAGGATCTTAGAAAACGTTTAATTTCCGAGCAGCCTATAACAGTAGCCAGTAAAATCACAATGTTTTTCGTATGAGCTAGTAGAGGCTGAAAAAACGAATAGCAGGCTGCGTTGTGAAGCTGCGGAGATATTAAGGTTTTTCTCAGATCCCGTGGACCCGTAAACTTTTGTGGTTGACTGTGCGTCAGGACTCAACAGACCCATGAGAAAGATCAGAACCTGCAATCGCAAGTACCATCTGTCGCAGTTTTATACGCAAACCTGTAGCTTGGTATAGGCTTGTCGCGTGCGAGACATCCACTTGTAATTATTCTTGAGTGACTTTTAATTATTCGAAGATGGCGCTGTCGGCACTCAGAGCGCTTTCAGCTGGATTCATACGACGGGGCGGATATCGCCGGTTTTGTCCGCGGATGAGCATGACAGCGGTTCAGTGCCGCCGATCGAATTACGTCTCACACAAGGAATCCGCAGACGAGCTGCTTGCTGCGCGATTCGTCGCAGCTCAGTTACGTCACACTCGTCTGCGGACTGATTAGGTGATCCACACGGTCGTGTGAACCCAGAACGCAACCGCACTGTGCCGCATTTGCGCGGAATCAGCTTGCATTTCTACGACTGGTCGCACTGGAGATATCAGTTAGACGAATCCCGTAAGTATCTACGCATTCAAACAAATTTATATTCGCCTTAGTCAATACACACACAATGGTTGGACCATAAGCATGTATATTACATACCAATTGGCAGAAATGTGACAAAAATCCATAATTTGTCTGACACACGACAGGGGCATATTACAGATTTCTTGGACAGGCCTTCGTTTTGCCGCCTGTGCATAAATAGGCTGAATATGACGATTCAAGACACACAGAGCTTGTGTAGTCTTCAGAAATGCTTGAGTGTTGATGGCCGGACGAGCACGACAGTCGAAGGGTGTAGTTACAGAACAACGATAATTGCGACCTGTTTAAGTTTAGTATTTCCGAATGTTGCCTCAACGCCTTTTTTTTTTTTTTCTGGGAAGAATATAACTTACCTGTGTACCCGTATTTAGAACTGACGATGTGTCGCTCTTTCCGTTTCTGCGTGTTTTCTGGGTCGAGAATAAGGTTGAAGCTTTCCTGCTTGTGTACACCGGGCGGCTGCAAAGAAAGGCTGTCACTTGGGGTATATGGACGACAAGCGTAGCACATTCCCGAGTGGCAACCGTAGCACTCAACGCTTACGCTGATCTCAAAAAAATTTAAGATTGCACGGCTAGCTTCCCCGCAGCGATTTCGCTAACTTAATGATGCCCCGCCCAATTTTTAAATCACAGTATACATGCAAAGATGGCGGGATGTCTGAGGTACGAAACAACCGAGTGGCTCCAGCGATATTGTTACGAGCAAGCGTAAAGTTCCAGCATGCTTGATTAGTTCGTCTTGATTTCAACAAGGCTTTGCCTGTTATTAGTTGTGAATCGATGCCGCGGGTGCTAAAAAAAATAACAGCGATTTCTCCCTTCCCACGTATTTAGATAGTAGCGCACGAGCTAGAGCTTTCTCTTACGTTTTTTTTCTTCTTTTTATTCGGAAGGATTTGCCGCGACGAATATGGGGGAATAAAGGAAAGTCAAGTAAAAACTTCAAACTCTGCATCGTGCAGGAACTGCAGCAAAGTCTATGCAAACTCATTGCCCGTCACTCAGCGCTTGGGGTTTTCAGGTAGGTTTGATTTCAGTCAAACCTACCTGAAAACCCCAAATGCTGAGTTACGGGCAATGAGTTTCAGTCCGCACATGTTTGGGCCTCCCACGATGCACGTCAACCAATGGAACTATAGCGGAAGCTCGTGCTTGCCCGATTGCTGTATACTTGGTCTGCGAGCCTCTTCGACTGCACCTCCGCGTGTTGACCCGACACAAACACCATCCTTTGTCATCGCTCCCTGCCATACAGCCAGGTTGCAGCTTTTCAAGGATTCTATTGCGTCATCAGAATATTGTACCGTCAAGATTTTCCCCCGACTGTATTCCGATAACACCCCCATGTGTTCTGCCTAAACCGTTTGTTGCTCTGCAGATTCCCGGCATAACAAAAAAGACGTCCATTGCATCCATTGGCCTTAAGCAGCTTACTCTGTGTCACCTTTATGCAAAGTACGGTGATACCATACACGTGTTTACGGATGCCTCTGTCACACCATATGCCTCCACTGCAGCCTTCGTCATTCCACATATGATCGTCGCACGGCAGTTTAAACTAGACCATAGGACAACATCAACTGCCGCAGAACTTGCTGCTATCCGGGAGGCACTTCGATTTCTCTCCAAGGAGCCTCCTCGCACATGGACGATATTCTGTGATTGCAAACCAGCTCTTCAAACCATTGACTGTGTTCTCAGGCGGGGCCCGTATTATTCAATTGCTATAGAAATCGCAGAGCTTCTCGACCTTGCAAATAGAAATCGCCATATTATCACCTTTCAATGGATACCTTCGCACTGTGGTGTGATAGGGAACGAGCAGGCAGACGCTGAAGCGAAAGCTGCTTCAAATAATGCGACTGAAGTACGCATTCCATTCTCACGGGCAGACACAAATGCCCTACTTCGTTGCGTAACACGCCATTGTACGTTGCAGCACTGGACCCAACCAGATCATCAACACAAGCGAGTGCATAAATGGGGCCCAGAAATGGACATACCGCATTCCTCACGAGCTCAAAAGAAGCCAATCAAGCATCGTGCACCGGATACGCCTTGGTGTCGCATTCACGAATCGTTACAGACATATGATTGGTTGCAGTGGCATTAGCCCCAATTGTGAATACTGCCAGGTACCAGAAACACTTGACCATATATTTTGCGTTTGTACGCGCAAGAACGGCAGAAACTGGTCTCTTCAATTGCAGAAGTCCATAAGAGGCCCCTATCAGACGAGTTTCTTTTAGGTCCTTGGCCCAATGCAAACAGCGCAGCCCTGATAACCAGTGCCGCTTTAGTCTTTCTACAAGCCATTGGGCTAGACGCACGGCTTTAGAGATGCCACAACGTTGTAAAATTGTACATACACACCTCCTCCTCTTATCATTATCATCCATCAGCCCTTTTCCTCCCCGTCCCTTCTCCCCAGTGTAGAGTAGCAGGCCAGAGCAAGTTACAGCTCAGGCCGACCTCTCTGCCTTTCTGTAAATAAATTTCTCTCTTGATTTCAGTCCGGACTTCGTTCCAGGACACTGGCAAAAAGCAGTGGTCAAGCATCTAATATTGCCAGAGGACCCGAGCACTTGGGGCGCGTGGTGAACACTACTGACAATAGTGATCCGCTTCCGTCTCATTTTTGCGCCAAAGCGATTTTCAGCTGAGGGAGGAAGAATGCGGCGTTGCAATCATCACAAGTGACGAAGAGAACGTTGAATTAAGAAAAGAAAATTAAATATGCGAAGTTATTGTCACCGGAGTGGAAGTTCAACAATACCGACAGAGACGTTGAGCTTAGTGACCAAAACGCCAAATGAGCCACTGTCTTGTCTCGTGCGCGGATTCGCTAAATTGCACGCTGCGGGATCATGTCGTATAACGATCGTTGTAAACATATTCGACCTCCACCGGCCACCTCGCCGGTGGAGGTCGAATTAACCGATGTTGCATGATTTCGTGTCCGAACAAAACAACTTTTCCTTTCATAGCCAATGCATGATTTCTCGCCAGTACTTTCTAGTGGGTTCGAATTAAGCGGAATGTCAAATTAACCGATGTCGAATTAACGAAGAGCAGAATGTATTAAGGTATACGCGTGGCTTACCTCTACCCTGAGCGTCACTTTAGCAGAGTCCCTGGCGTGCGAGTCGCTGACGGCTGCCACGTGGATCTCTTTTTCACCGGCAGCCAGAGGCACCACGGGGAACACCACCGTGCGGCCCTGTCCCTTGGGCACAGTGAGCTTGCGTACCGCGGAGGGCTGGCCTTCCTTGGCGCCCGAGCACACGTCTCTCGTCCCAAGCATCGCCACCCGAACCTGGGACGCCGGTCGATCTCCGCGCTTTACGTACGCATTCATTTCCGAGGCGAGCATTAGCTGACGTATTGCAAGACACCGACTGCTGTTTGCCTTTCATTCATAATACATTCTTGTAATAGCAAGCAGCCTTCGCCGTATTTGTACCCCGTTGCTAATTGTCGTATAGCTTTTTTTTCTTTTTTATTTCTCGCGACGAGAATTTGTTGTACGCGGACGACGAAGTGGCTGACACAGAGGCTTTTATCCTTATTCGTGCCCGTTATGTTCTAGCTGCAAGAATGCTGATCAATCTATTCCGTGGTTTCATTGTGTACTAAACTTTTTGTGGACGTCTGCAAGACATCACCTTTCCTTAATAAAAAAGCCACGTTGGAATGTTTGCACATCCATGTTTTTGTAGCTGTTATTATTGTTTTTAGTTTTTCAAGAGAAGGGTAGGCCGACGACTTCGTTAAGGAAAGACGAACAGAAATAAGGGAATACGACGCTATGATCACTTTTATTACGCATATGGCGCACCACTCTGACGTCTAGTTGCACTAGAGGCTCCAAGGCTGACGTCGAGCTGGCAAATAATGTTTTTAGCACAAGCGTCTAGACGGTAGCAGGTAAACTTGTGTTGGCTGGATGACGTTCACGTGCACGAATAGTACACATACCATACAAGGACAAAGCAGAATGCACCCACACCAAGCATCTATACTTCGTCCTTGTCTGCTTGCGCCTGTTCATCCCCCATGTGAACCCAAGGCATAATCAGAAAATGTATCGCCTAATGAGAGTCATAGCACACCATTCCGCAAATTGAAGAGCACACAAGAGATACGTACCGTCCGTTCGCTCTTGTCGTAGTTGTACACCGTCACCGGAATTTCGACCTGCTCGTTCTGAATGACGGAGAACGGCAGGTTCACTTCGACGAACAGCTTCTTGAAGACTGGAATCTCCAGCGGGTCGTGGACGCAGATGCCGCCAGATGGCGCTACACTCACGGCACTCAGCTCCCAGGTTGTGATGGTATCGGGCAGCGACACCTCGTAGGTTGTCTGCGGGCCCTCGCTGAAATTTATCGAACGCCACGCGCATTGGCAATCAGAGGCACTGAAGAAATGTGTAGCCACACGCTGAGTTCAGCCGCGCTATAGGCTGCCTTGCACCAATGCCGCGTTCACAGTATAGCCAAAACATTTTATGTATCCAAATACCAGACTCGTTATGTGACTCTACGTAAGCTTGGCGCCAAAAATAAGTGTGCTTAGCAATAGAGTCTGTGCAGGTCTCGAAGGCGTGACGCACCCAATTGTCAATTCGTGGAACAGCCACGTCTCCCTAAAGTTCCGCCGTGCTTCGCCACCGAAGTCGAAACCGCTGTCGCCTAGCACGTCGGCGACCTCGTCGTTCGATCTTCCGACGGCTTGATTGTCTGACAGAAAGTGGGGAAAGCGGAAGAAGCAGTCAGCTGAGCTGGTCAAGTGCTGCATAGGCTAAGTAGGACAAAGAAATTAGGTGAACCGAAGCTAATCGAGCCTTTCAAACTCGTTGAGAGCAATATTACTGACGCCAGCTTTGCTTATAACCCTTTTTGTTTACATTCCACCGTTTTATTGGTTTTTGTGTTGAGCTATGCATTTCTGTCTTCATTATAGCAAGTGTTACAACGCATCCACTACTCTAATTGTTTTGAGCACTTCAACATTAAAACACTCACACTTGTTTTAAAAGGCATTGCATAATTTCATCTTCAGTTGGTTGACTTATCTGTCATCAGAAAATGCAGTTGAGCGTAAGGAAGAGTATTTCTCCCCGGGCGGGGTTCGAAGTAATGATTATTCCACAGCGAGCCAGGTGTTGTTACCAACGCACCTGGCAGTTTTCTTTTCCATAATTGCACGTATAAAGCACACAAAGTTACCTGCACGGACGAAACAAACATCATAAGAAAGAAAAGTAGACAAAGGTCACGTTTCAATATCATCAGCGATCGCTATAGGCTGGCGTCACTAGTTGAAATTCATTCACGGTGGTCAATTCTTAATTAGCCGTACTAACGTCTACAAAAGGAGAATGCGAACAGTGCACAAGACAGTGAACGGCGCAAATGCTATCTTCACTCAAGAGGGCTCCACGGAAGTGACGCAATACTAGGGGGCATTTCTGCAACGCTCCATTTAGCACGTGATTCGACTAGAGTCTGGCGGAGCAAACTCTACCGTTAAATCAACTGGAGTGCTACGACGCTACAAAGTGAAAAGGGAGTTACCGCGAGACGCACCACTTCATGCGTGCTTCGCGGTTGACAAACACACTGCGTACCTTGGACGTGGATGCAGCACGTGAAGAATGCTTCGACGCATTTTTCCGAGTAGAGGGCGCTGCCGGCAATCAAGTAGCTGCGCAGGGCTTCCTCGCGCTGCTCACAGGGGCGCAGGAAGGGGTCCTTGAGGAGGCCGCTCGAGCAGCAGTTGCGGAGTGTCTCGTCCTGGAATCCTTCCACTGGAACAACACGAGACGAGAATAGAAGCACGCGTAGAACCGTGCATGGAGCAATATAGCTTTATATGGGGTGCAATCGTTCTGGACAGTAATGAACAACAACAACAACAACAACAACAACAACAACAACAACAACAACAACAACAACAACAACAACAACAACAACAACAACAACAACAACAACAACAACAACAACAACAACAACAACAACAACAACAACAATTACTCACAAATGTTCGAGGTAACGTCACGCTTTGCACGTCGTCGATCATCCCCTGAAAAAAAAAAACGAAAAAAAAAAACACACTCGTTCTCAGCAATTCTCACCACATTTTGTTAACGTATAAAGCTCAGCGCTTAGAACATTTTAAAAGAAGTCATCAACACAGGAGAAAATATTTGAATATATTTCTTGGCGCAAGTTACGTTTAATGCAGGCGGCGTTTTATGTGGAAAGCTTGTGGCGCGGGAGAAAAAAGGGTGAACAGTCTGAGAGTTTTCAGTTTGCCCCATGATTGTCAGCCGCAGTGTTTGCGTGAACTTTGGTACAGAAACGAAACGGTGCCAAGTCATGTGGCTTGCCTGCTCCGCCGTATGCTCCCGGGGCAGCAAGCACTGCGACACCCGAGTTGGCCAGCGCCTGCAGCGCCACGGTGCCAGCATCCAGTCCGCGGCCGAGGTCCTTCGCTTCCATGGACTCGAACACCTGTGTTACGCCAACACGATCAGTCGGCAGGCGCTCTTACAGGTCGGAAGCTTTTTTTCTATTTGAAAGTGGCAGACGCAGGGTATATGACTAACGACAGCTGTACGTGCCTAATATAGCGTGCGCTGGTTCTTATTAACTTTCAATTGAGCACTCGTTCGTTTCTTCCGGTTGTTTACGTATTTATCGCGTTGGCTTCCGATAATAATGAAGGTACACGTGCTAAACCAAGCTTAAATTATGCTGGAGGACGATTTTCAACCAGCGAGCTATCGTGTTCTGCTTTTGCTGAGGCGTAGATTCTTGGTTGCAAGCAGTAAAAAGGCATCAGCCACGGTGTTTCATAGCCTTGCATTTTGCCGCCGAAATTTACCTATTTTGCTGATCACGGTCTCGCTAATATTGCCGAGGATCGTCCGTTGCGGGTTTTCAAATGATAACACTCACAGAAATCTGCCCTTGCTGGCCGAGTCGGGAATCGGCCCATAAAACTGACCGCGATATCACGCATATAATATTAAAATAATATAAGAAAATAATACACTGTGCGATTGACCCAGATTATGACCCATGCAGTGATTTAGTTAGCCACTGCGTAGAATGTACGAAATATAATAGAAGCGTGATAAAGTCTAGATGGATCATATGCTATTCCTACAGGCTGCCTATAAACTTTACACAAGTTTCTTTAAAGCTGAGGTCTTTGCCCACATAATCAACTATTGTTTGCAGGGCGCCCACATATTACGTACAATAAGATGAACATTCTTCATGTAAATAATTTATGAGGAACCAGTTCATAAACTGCCCGAAGGTTTCCCCAATCTGTTCGAGCAGAATACAAACGCCTAATAACTGGCTACGAGTTGAATATTCCTCACTATCGAAGAAAATTAAGCTCGTAATTTTGGTTCACGATGTGCTAGCTACCTGAGTCACCAAGTGACTACCAATGCAATATGATCGGAAGAGCTACTAGTGCTTGGAAAGAGCTCAGCGCAGGGCGGTATATGAAAGTGCCGTCTACGAACTGTGATGAGGCAATGATTATAGTCTGAAAACGTTAGGCGTTAGAAGAAGGCGTCTATTAGGGTTATTGAGCACATACTAGGCGGATACGTACGTCGCTAATGTGTAAGGAGGCATTTCAAACATAATTTCGCTTCCCTGAACGAACTAGGCGGTCGATTTCTTCTTGCTGTAAACGCTCCGCTCCGAGAAGGTTAAGAGCCTAGACAAAAATTGGCATAAAATTTCTGTTGAATTTACCTTGCCTTTCTATTGATATTGAATTGCGGGCCATGCACGATTTTCGCTAGGGGGAAAATATAGCGGGTGCCGCAAACGCTGCACTTTGATTACATTTAGATCAACAAGCAAAAGAAAAGCGCCAGAAATATTTTCGTGATGCACTGCTGTGGCTGCTTCGATGAGGACATCAAGAAACCTGGATGTCAGCGATTCTTTATTTGTAATTTGTGCTGAAGACATTGGCGACTTCCATATCGTGACATCAACATGCCGTTTCGTGGTAATGTGCACGTGCATATAGAATAGGCTGTATTCTCACCTTTTTTCGCGTGAGTAGGTCTTTTCGTCTCAGCAGGTACACTGCCTGGTCCACGCCCAGCAGGCCGACTCGCGTCCCGGCCGTGCCCTTCAGTACCAACGTCTCAGAGGCGTGAGGCTCCATGATTTCGTGAGGGTTCACCCTCGACAACGTAAACTGCACCGGTGGTCCGAATGCCGTGAACGGTGAGCAAGCAGCGGAGAAAGTCGCATTACACAAGAACAAGCAAGAGTCCCTGGAAAGAATATTGCTTTTGGCTGCTCGGATATGGTAGAGCTTACCAGGTGCTCACCGGCCTCACAGAGTAATCTTTAGAGTTACCGCTAGACGTCTCTCAGGGTAGAACTAGTGCGTTGCAGGTGCCAGTAGCAACGTTTGTTGCTATACATTCAGCTACAGAGACACTGTGCACGCACCGCTGCATCGTTTAATGCAAGAAAAAGGCCTTCTTTTTGCTTGATGAGTATAGTTAACCTAATTAATGAACTAATTAACTTATTAGTTAACCAAGCTATTGCCCCAGATATACAAAGCCCTGACGTGAACAGGAGGTGTTTTATTTTTAAGTGCATTTGGGGTAGCACGGAGACCCACTGGGACCATTTTATACAGGAATCCGCCGAGCAGGTGAACTTATTCAAATGTTGCATATGCACAGCCACAAGGTGACATATGCGAGGTGCCTGCGGTAAGTGAAAAGTGTATTTCCTTGAAATACCGATGGCCGTATCATGAAGCAAAACAATATAACGAAAGAGTTGCATTTTTGGATATGGATAACAAACGGCCTCGCATTTGACATCCTTCAACGTGTCATTGAACTGGTAGATTACGCTCCGTCTTCAGTCGCACGCTGCCACTTGAAATGCAAGTCGTCGACGAAGCTTTTCGAACAGTAAGCCCTCACATCATCATCAAAACTTTAAAGTACAAGCGGGAAACCTGACAAGCGGATACATCTGCAGCGTTGTATTCCAGCCCTGCTAATCTGCAGAGTATTCTCCCTGCTCAGGTATGTTACGACTGGTAATATTAGGGACGGGCAGCAGGATAGTAGTATACGCAAAAATTATTTACCGGATGTCTCGCAAGGGGGTACGGATTTAATGACATTTGCTGCTCGAACCTACGAACCTCTAACGCAGTCACACGCACAAACAGGAAAAGAATGAACCTAAACAATAAATGAAGAGAAATACAGCACCTCTGTAATTGGAATTCTTTGGGGGTGTACGTCTAACGCAGATGACGCAGTGGGAGGAAAGGTTCATCGCAACAACTGTGATAATGCTATCTCTGATAGTTCCCAGTTCTTCGCACGCCGTTGGAAGGAATCACCGCAGAGAAACGTTGAAGCATTGCGAGAAGTCGTGCTGTTGGACTGCCTGTACGCAACCTTCGATTATCCCTCTTTGAATGATACCTACGGCTTTTTATCTGCTTTTGCGCACGATATTGTTCGCCAGCTTGCTCTCACTCACATCCGAGCCTTTGGTGCACGTTGGTTCGGCGTTGACGTAAACGGCGTCCGTGGCGAGCTGTCCGTCCAGGAAACCGACCACCAAGACCCGGAAGCTGGGTGTCATTTCCGGCGTCACGGTGAACGTCACTCTGCGGTCGAGCAAGTTGGGGTCCGTGGCGACCTTGCCTGCCTTCAGCACACGCCCTCGGGACAAAACCTGTCAACAGAAAGAAATTATGGCTGATTTGATTCATTCACTGGGTTCAACGTCCCGAAGCAACGTTGGGGATATGGTAGACGGCATAGAGGAGGGTGCCGTTTTAATTCTGTCCACCCGGGGTTCCTCAAGGTGCTCCTAAGTACAAGTACACGAACGTTTTAACGCGACAGCGTTAAGGGCTCCTTGTCGCAGAGAATCCGGTGTCGGCGTCCGGCGCCGGCGTCCTGTGAGCGAAAATTCCCGTCTCTATTTTGGTATATGCCATGTCTTGCTATATGACAAACGGTATATGCGGGTTATATTGCCACACCATTCTATCCCTACAGTTGCTCATACCTTGTCTTACACTCTTGACAAAGTTATTCCTCGGAATCTCGAGAATGACAGCCCACAAACAAATGGCATGAAACAAAACACCGACAGCGCATGCCTTTTTATGTTAAATCTTCTCAGACTGAAATATTTTTTTTTTTTGGTGCTGCTGTGCACTGCCTCCGGGATCGGCCTACGCAAGAGGCCGCGTTTCTGTCAGAAACCTCGCCTTCGTGCATAGCGTTCGCCGCCAGCGTTTCCCAAGTAAACGTTACGGTTACATAAGCTGCAGTTGCCGGGAAGCGTGAGTGAATGCTATCGCGTTCCACATTTAAAGGCGAAGCTTAAGCGCCCTCCAAATTTTTTTTGCATTCCGTCCCCTATGAAAATGATGGGGACGATTCCCGCCTCCGCAGGCGCGAATCGAACCCGCAACCTCGTGTTTAACAGTGCGTGTTTAGCAGAGCAGTGCCTCGGGTTTAGCAGTGCAATGTCATCAGCAACCTTCGGTTTGCAGATGACATTGCCCTATTCAGCAACCATGGGGACGAATTACAGCAAATGATTGAGGACCTTAACTACGAAAGTCTAAGAGGGGGGTTGAAGATTAATGTGCAGAAGACAAAGATAATGTTCAATAGCCTGGCAACGGAACAAGAATTCAGGATCGCCAGTCAGCCTCTATAGAGTCTGCAAAGGAGTGCGTTAATCTAGGTCAATTACTCACAGGGGACCCTGATCATGAGAAGGAAATTTACAGAAGATTAAAATTGGGTTGGAGTGCATACGGCAGGCATTACCAAATCCTGACTGGGAGATTACCACTGTCGTTGAAAAGAAAAGTGTACAATCATTGCATTATACCGGTGCTAAAATATGGGGCAGGAACTTGGAGGTTAACAAAGAAGCTCGAGAACAAGTTAAGGACCGCACAAAGAGCGATGGAACGACAAATGTTAGGCCTAACGTTAAGAGACAGGAAGAGAGCGGTGTGGATCAGAGAACAAACGGGGATAGCCGATATTCTAGTTGACATTAAGAGGGAAAAGTGGAGCTGGGCAGGCCATGTAATGCGTAGGATTAGAGTTACAGAATGTATACCAAGAGAAGGTAAGCGCAGTCGTGGACGGCAGAAAACTAGGTGGAGTGATGATGTTAGGAAATTCGCAGGCGCATGTTGGAATCAGCCAGCGCAAGACAGGGGTAATTGGAGATCGCAGGGAGAGGCCTTCGTCCTGCAATGCACATAAATATAGGCTGATAATGCCGCCATAGCTACAGCGCTCGCGCGGCGTTTAGGAGATTCTGCCTTTTTGCCACTTGCTTTGATCATTTTTGCGCGTTTCAGATGAACTAGCTCTAAGCGCCGCCTCAGAACACTGCTGATGGCTCTGAGGTTTCATCCCGGAATTTATATTATTCTCCACTGTCCGCGCAGCGAATTGTAAACGAGCTCAGTTGAGGTTCAGGAAACTAGACCCGCGTTAGCACTCGGATTGCTCAAGACATGACCGGTGTTTTGCACTACGTATTAACGCCTGTAACTTAATTGATTTTAAGGCACATCTCGTGGGATATTGCGCTCTGAAATATTTGTTCAAGAATAGTGAACTGGGCAAGTTGTGATACGTTCAATGTGTCACAGTGCAACGAAGGCACGCGGACGAGAAGAGACGACACAAGCGCTGTTCGCGACATTTGTTCTCGAATAGTATGACCTCAATATGCGTATACGTACGCAATAACGCATTCACTTTTTTTTTCTAGGGCCAGTGATAGCTTTTAAAGAGTACGTTTGCGCATTTATAGTTTTTTTTTGTCTCATGGGCTCAAGTCGTACGTGGTATTGTCTTCCAAAAACATTTAAAATACAAATATAATTTCTATATTGTTCGTTTTTAACATAATTAAAATGCTTACCACGTAGTAGGCTGACGTCACTTTGACTTTGTCAGATGTGAACAGTACGGCGTCGAATGTTGATTCAGCCTGTAAAGAAAAATAAGTAACGATTCCTCACATAGAACTGCCACCGCAAGAAGTAGAAAAACTGAGAAAAAAAAAATAATTTACTCAAACACACATGCGAAATTACAAGGTTTGCACTCGCAATTTCTGAAAATTCTTTTAGTGGCAAAAAAAAAAAAGACAGAAAGTGGCTGAACGTTCAAAAGTGACTGAAGAGAGTGACAGAGAGAGATAGAGAGAAAAGGCCACATGACATTACAACCAACATCGTTAATACGCGTAGGTTGCTTCTGAAGCCAGCAAAATTCGAGCTATTGGCCACGGGCTCCCCCGTACATACCGGCGATAGAAAATACTCATCAAATCATCAAAATGCCAAAGTGTAAATTCATATGCCAGCGTGATTAATTAAAGTCTGGGGTGTACCGAGTTTAGCGGTGGCAATCGCACGGGGTCTCACCTTGATCAACGTCTTGGGGTCCTTCCTCTCGATGACCATATATTTTCCAGAGTTGTCCCTGTACGGGTTCATTGAGAATTCGGTTCGGGCTTGCTGCTCCTGTCCATACTTTGGATCAGCGGTTTCCACCTGCGCATGACGGCATGTCACACGGCGCACCAGGTGGAAACAAGACAGGTTCACACGCGAAGATGAAGGTTAGACGTGATATATAGTGGTCGGAAAGTAGTCGAATGAGGGTTTCCACGGCTGGAGCCAACGCTCTTACGAGAGAAATTGTCGGTGTCAAAACGTTGGTTCCAGCGTGATGCATGCCTTGTTGGACCACTGCGGATCATAGCTTACGAGGGAAGTGCGCTCATGAGAGAGGAAAGAAGATCAGAAGCTTGTGCAGCGGGTCTCTTATTTCCTCTTTTCTTGACGGTGGAACAGCGTGGGCGTATTTTGATACCAGGCCCTTGCTTCTTAACTCTCTTCCTTTGCTCCCCGTACTTCCTCAGTCAACAGATACACGCATGTTGTTGTTGGTGTTGTTTATTAACTACAAGCATGTGAAAATATACAGTACCATAAAGTCAGTTATGCCATAAAAAATGTTAAGAAACCATGATCTAACACCGCCTTAAGGAAAAAAAAAAGATATATTGGAAAACAAACGTGCTACAGATACCACGGACGCACAAATGTGCTAACCCAACGGCACGACGCCCAGTAAATAAGGGGCACACGCTCATCGAATTCTACGGCTTTTACACTCAACTTGTGACTTCTCAGGCCATATAAAGGTGCCGTGACAAAGCGTATTTTCCAGACAGTTCTTATTAACCACTGTATGTCTTAGACAACAACAGCAACAACATTGTTTTCGGAAATAACCATGGTTAGATGGGCAAAGCAGCATCTTCATGGACTTGGACAAGATGACCACTCCTTTTTTTGTGTTATGATGAGAACTGCTCATTTACTTGAACACATTGAGGGTGTCACACTGCTCGGCGGCAATTTGTGCTGATGCTGCGTCTTAGAGTGCTACGTCGTCTCGCGGGATGTGCAATGCACTTAGTTGACCGTTTTCGCTGTCGGCGACGATACAGTGTATTTTTCTCCAAAGTTGGCGGGAACAAGGATGCCGCGAGAGCTTTTTTTTTTTTTTTTTTGAGGCTGTCTCTCGTAATTTATTTCTGAAAACGTCCGACGTGATGAGCAATGAGTATTAGAAATTGGTATGGAAACAGAAAAAGAAAAAATATATATGTAGCCGCATAATCTGCAGGTTCCTACCTTGAATTCGAATCTCGCGTCGTTAGTCCTTGAGGCGACGAAGAAAGTCACAACACCGTTTTTATCGGTATTGTAGGTCGTAGGCGACACGTGACACTTTGCGCACGTCAGCCTAGTCGGAATATTCGCGGCGGGCTCACCGTTGGCGTACGTCACATCCGCCTGCGAGCATTGAAGTGGTCGAGGAGCGAAATAGGTGAACATGAAAAGGGGATGAACAGTTTGACAAAAAAGAAATAACCGAACGCGAAAAGATGGTCCGAAGGTAAGGCATGGGCCGATATGGACACGCCAAGCGATGTTTGACAACCTAATTCTCGTTGCCAGAGATCATAATACATGCAGTTCAGACGAGGGGGTCACAGCAGTAAATAAGCGTAACAGTTTAGGGAGTAACAATTAGCGAAAAAGGGAAGCCTTAGCCCCGAGCGAACGCTTCGACAAGAGGACACGTCTTCATAAATTCATGACGAAGACTGGTTCCCTGGTCCTAGCGGTGGCTTCAGGCTAAAGGCTCAGGGTTCATATTATCTTAATCGGTCACTGTTGTTCAATACTAATGCATACTAGTTACCTGCAAGTAATAGCCGATGTTATCATATGCCATGCAGATTTCCTGGTATCAGTACTGTCTAATCATAGGCCACCCTAGACTTCGTTTTCATTTGCTTGGTACCAGTTACATTGTGCTGATAAACAACTCATCTGTTCTACGCTTCACACGACCTGCAAAAGTCTACTTCTTGCTCCTAATGTCAGCTATTGCATAATGTAAGCATGTTTAATCATTACCCTCATCATGTTTAAGTCCACTGCAGGACGAATGCCTCTTCCAGCGTTCTCCAATTACCCCTGTCTTGCGCCAGCTCAATCAATAATATGCCGGCGAATTCGCTAATTTGATTACACGTTATCTATACATCACAAGCTAAGAATGTTTGCTCTTAGATTTGGTTCAATTAATAGTTGAGCCAGCGATGGCGGCCTGCTCTCACCGTTACGTAGAACTTCGCTCCCGGCTTGAAGCTCTTCTCGCTGCGTGCCGTAGACACCAGGAACGGCGATGTGGAGAAGACGGCCTGCTCACTGCGCGAAGTCTCCCGTATTCCCGTCGCCTCCTCGATGACCGTCGCCTCTACCACGAGACGGGCGCGCGCCTCGAAGACAGCGCGCAGCTTCTGCTGGCCAAGCTTGGCGACCACTTCGTCCCGTGCCAGCCTATACACGGCGTCGCCGTATTCCAGCTGCAAGGTGCACCGACGTTGTAACACGACGTAGTCACAAGTGATTATAGCTGCTTCTCAATGCGTCATTCCTACAAGCGATGTACTTGTCGACATTTATCAGCGTCTGCAGTGATGGTCACTTGAAAGTCGCCGACAAGTGACCTTGAGCCAAAAGCCAGAGCCGCCATCCGGGCCCTCAAACCAGAACATCCGGTCATCGTCGTGAGAACAAAACGAGATTATCCGGGCAACCAGTCAAAAGTTAAGTAAACGCGGTCTCAGGCCCCCAACCCTTTGTACCGGACCGCATTGCATACGGTTGTTACTGCCCAAACAAGTTACAAAAAATATCGCTTCCGAGTTCCTCCTAATGTTTGTTCACAATATCACTCAAGATATAACTTCTAGTACGCTGAAGTTATATTTGTAATTTCCAATAGCGGCGTTCAAAAGGCAGATACAGGACACCATACACTTATCTTTTGGCACTGAGACAGGGTTGCCTGTGCTTTTTTCAACGCCAGCGGTCCGTGAGTGGCTGTTTGGCCGAGACGGAGACTTGCAATGAGGTTCTGTCTGTGACAGGAAACTATTGCGTCCATATGGACCAGTGCACAGTATGGCGTGGTGCGGTGTGGTGCGCTGTGTTGCGGTGTGACGTGGTGGTGTGTGCCGTTGCGAACATGCACTATACCCATTTTAAGATTGTGGGTAGTATCACCTCCAACCAATCTGCTTTGCCAGTAGCCATTTCATGCTTACATCTACTCTCGATTACGGGAGAGCCAGCAGTTTTTTACGAAGTTTTGGGGGTGGACTTGCTGGTACCGGTTTTGTGCGGCAAATATAGGGGAAGGGGGGGGGGGGGAGGATGTATGAGTTTTCAGAACTTTCGAATAACGTATCGAATGTTGTACTATTTGATTACGTCCGGTCGTTTGTCGTTCTTCGCAAATACGAATATTCTGAAATAGTTTTCGAGCACTTCGCACCGTGAACTGTGTATGATAAACAGTAAAACTGTAGCAAAGATACGATGCGTTTCGTCGCTGCTATAGTGGGCATATTGCATATAGATACGCAATAGAAGTTACGCGATAGAGCACGCTGAGTAGCTCACGAAGCCTGACTTTCCGGTTAAACCGTGATCATTCGCCTTTCAAATTTGGTCAGACAAGACACTCGGCAGATTGTATTGCTTAATTTGTAAAGCTTACGGATGCCGGAGCAACGTGTTGCAGTATTTGTTGCAGTATTAATTATTAATATGGTGGCTCCGTATGCCGCGACCACTTCAAGTAGAAAAAGTTCTTTTTCCGCTCGGCCGGTCGTAAAAGACGACGGCAATTTTAGATTTAGTCTTGATGGTATAAAGAGGTGCTAACTGGTCCACACGGCATAGTTTCTAAACTTCATATGAAAGTACGCGACTGGCTATGCTTCGGAGAGCCCTCAGTATGCGAAGAAGTTGCGTATTTGCTCCCAACGTTGCACTTATGTGCTTCTAAGAAACCATGCTTCAGAATTATTTAGCTAATAAATAAACTTGCCAACGTTTGAAGACTAGGATGTAATATTGTTTTATATCAGTGGTGCAAAACTTATGTTCGTTATTTCATTAAAAAATCATTCGAAAAGCACTGAATTCGATTCGCTTCCGCCAGTATACGATTCGTATTCAATTCGGCCTAAAGTAAACTAATATTTGCACTGTCATAGTTCCTAAACTGTTTCATATATCACCTTGCATCTCCAGTAGCGTGGAAAACTTGTTTGGTTTAAATATAATACAGCTCTCTTTCTCTCTCACCGCAGATGAGCTCAGAACGGTGGCAAGTTTGTAGCTAATGTCTCACGTACTGAAAGAAAAACATGACTTGCTTTCCACCTAATTACAGCTCAGTGCTACAAAACGAAGCGAAGACGAATTTCGTAGGTGGTAACAAATATTCTTTTTCGGAAACAAACACGTAGCTACTACATTTAAATTAAAAATTAAATTCTGGGGTTTTGCGTGCCAAAACCACGATCTGATTATGAGGCACGCTGTAGAGGGGGACTCCGGATTAATGTTGACGACCTGGGTATCTTTAACATGCCCCCAATACACGGGACACATGCGTTCTTGCCTTGTACCCCCATCGAAATGCGGCCGCCGCGGCCGGGATTTGATGCCGCGACCTACGAGCCTAGCAGGGCAACACCGTAGCCGCTACGCCACGACGGCGGGGGCGCTACTACATTTTTTTTATAATGGAAATTTTACGTGCCAAAACCACCATCTGATTATGAGGCACGCCGTAGTGGGGGACTCCGGATTAATTTAGAACACAGCGCTGCTACATTTACCAGAGCAGTCACTGTATTACTACATCTAAACAAGGCCAGTGTTGTTCAGACATGGGGGTGTCGCTGCAAGACCGGAGCTAAGAAAAGGAGAGTTCTCGATTTGTAACCAAACCTAGCGCCATGAAACTCCACAGATCTCCTTTTGATTTCAGGATTTCTGTAGATAATAATCTTCGTCATCCTATTCCATGCCTAATGCAGGACGAAGGCCGCTCCCAGCCCTCCCAGCGGTATTCAATTACACCTGTTCTGTGGCAGCTGATTTCATCCTACGTCTGCGAATTTCCTACTTTGTCCAGATGTTCTTTTTTTACCACCATCATCTACGGCATCGTCTGTGGCACTGTCCCGTCGTCACCATCGTTTTAGCACCATCGTCTACGGCATGCATCGTCTACGGCACTGTCCCGTGCCAACTGAGGTGTGTACCATCTTAGGCATGCCGCTGGTGCCGATCTCCTCCACGACGCCCAGCTCGTTCTTGACAGAAAACCGGAAGGAAACGACGGCCCCGGACGGATTCTTTGTTCACGAACCTGCGGAGAAAGTTGTACGTTGATCGCTCTCTTCTGAATCGCACCTTTCCGTGGCCACGCCACCTGAAATCCGAAAACGATTCTAAGCAAGAAGAGGCCTAAGTTACAATGAGCTACATGGAAAGTTTTGTATAGTTATACAGAAGGAGTTTCTGCGGCAGTCGAGTTGCGTATGTTCTCTTTCTACTGGAGGAGAAATGTGCCAACTTACTTTGCTCGAACATTAACAGTGATGTTGTTGAAGTCTGGCAGAATGTAGTCAACTGTTCTCAACTGCACTGAAAACCGCGGGAGCACTGCAACAAAGCGAGAACAGAGGGACACCGTATATAAGCTACTCTGTTCCTAAAGAGGATAAACAAACAAAAGTTTATTTAATAAATGGCAGAGAGCTTGGCCTAGGGTTGACTACTCTAGCCTGCTATTATGGACCAGGATAAGGTGAAACGGAGGAAAAGAAGGTTATGGTTAGTGATTAAGGGAAGAGAATAGAAGAATAGTGGCACATTTTAGTTTTTCTGAAGATAGATCTTGAAAAGTTTCTTCTTCTGGCATAGTTAATGCTAATTACTACCAAGAAAATTATTTATAGCATTGCTTCAATATGGATATATGTAATCTATAAGCCCGAATCAAAATGTATACATTTAATTCAATGCCTGAAGAACGGTCTTGCTCGCAATTAGTCATGTGTCATTCTGCATATGAGCACCCTCAGTAGACAAAACGCTCTTTTGAAGTTAGGCTGCTGAAGTCAGGAGCAGAGGTCTCAAGTAAGTCAGCGCGAGCAATTCTGCAGTTTCGGACTTTGAAGCGCATTCGTGGCTGGTGCGCCGCTAAGGCAAAGCCTTCTCCATTTAATGTGACGAAAATATATTAATTTTACCAGGCCACACGTGCTCCGATGATAGTGCGTATGTGCATCTTGACGAATACGCATTCAGCTCGACTACAGCAAACAACAAGCTAATGTCAACCATCATTAGCGATTTGCCCTACGCGGTGAGTCGCTGAAACGTTCGCGGAGTTCCTGCACTGGAGGCACCGAGACATTAAGTGCGCCTCGAGCAAAAGCTTGTTCACCATTCCATGCCATAGCGTAAGTTTGGATAGCTCAACAAATGGTATACTTTGCCAACAAAGATGGCACATAGTACCAGGTGAACCAGTGTCCGTTGTCGCAAAAGGTTCCCTGCGCTAGAACTGTTCGCACGAGTAGATGCTTGGACGCAGTATTAGCGAAGGCAGCCGGGGAATGGCAAGTAGTACTTAAGAACGAAAACCCTATTCGAATTCGGGTGCTCAATTACGTCGAATAAAGGGGGTAGTGAAGCGCTTCGTAGGTACGGAATCATGGTTGTCACCTTCCCGCAATTATAAACCGAAACAATGTGTTGAGACTTTATTCGGACCCGGTGAAGGCAGCAAGTGGAAAGACTAATTGTCTGACTTTTTAAAAATTTTGTGCCGTTAAGGAGTTGCTAAGATTTGAATGCTTTATGTGACTTAACTCACCATATTTTTCCACGGCAAACGTAGCGGTCGTGTTTTGCTGAAACTGTTCGCAAAAGAAGAGATGAAACAAAAGATGCATTATGCCACTACTACAAGATGACACAAGCCAAGCGACCGAGTAGAAAACCAGCCAGGTTGACAACAAACCTACCTTGTGTCCGTAACGCATAACCAGCTTCCATTCTCCGAGGACAGTGTGTTTTGGCACCGTGAACTGGTGGCTGAGCATAAGTTCTCGGTCCGGAACGAAGTCCTTCTCCTCCAATACCACGTTTTGTGGATTCTGAAGAAATAAAATCGCAGCGGAAAGAAGGAGAAGAAACCACACGCGTTGGAAAGATTCCTCCATGCGAAGTAAGCGATTGGCTGACCACTGAAAAACATGCGCGCACACCTAGGGCCAAGAAAGAAGGTTAGGGAACTTTTATTTATTTCTTTTCCCTCTCTTCTGGTGCGTTGTAGAGGAATCTGCATACTTAGTAAAGATTTGTAGTGTTCGGACATTTTTGTTGGTAATCTAGAACGCGTGCTTATACTTACCATAGCGCAATCGGTGATTTAAACCGTGCGATTGGACAACAAGGAAATTAACGGTAAAAGACAGTGGCATCACCGATAAACCATCATGTCGAGCACACTCAAGCCTCGTTTCTTGCTTATAAGACTGTGAGCGTGACTTGTTGTTTCGCTGCAGTAAACCCTATAATGGTTTTTATGTTGTGCCCAACAGTGGCTTTCATTCGCTGGATTCATTTGAGCGCGTGCTCGTTCAAATAAACTTAGAAGAGATCACAAGCACTGGAAACGAACAGGCGAACAGCGATTTCTTAGTAGACGGGTGACAAACACCGCTTTCACATCAAAAATATTTCCTGGTCTTCTCTTCACCACCACAATGCTTCGTCACTATCTAACGTGGGTCAGACAATGCCTGCTTAGAATATAATTGCTTTATTTCTCTACTTTTAAACGTGTGCAGAAAAGTAACATAAATGGCTGAGCAATACGCACCCTGACTTCAAGCTTGAACGGCGTTGACGCTGGCAGCAGTGATCCATTTAGAGCGATGAACCTGATGTGAACTAGACCAGTCAAACAAAACGGAACAATTATTCGTTATGTAAAAATTGTGTTTCTGCGCAAGGTATGCAGCGGTCCAAGTAGAAGACTTTACGTGACCTAAGTCTGCATACAAGGCGAGGTTCACAGCAGTGTTTGCTTCTACGTACTATGCACCACTGGCAAGAAAGACGTGGCAAGATAGACGCTCCTGGTCTTTAACTATCCTGTTGACAAGGCACTGTTACACGTCAAGCCCATACAAATACGCTTACCACCTCAGTATACAATTTGCCTGATCTCCACATATATCGTGGACCTGCTCCACCTTCACAGTCCTTGAGAAGCTCCCCTCCCTCAGACTACTCACGCTCCCCTCTTAGTATGGGTGGCTGGTCGACAGCCGGACAAGCAATGCGAGGCCTTTTTCATTCAGAACGCCTCTTCAATACGTTCTTCAGGTACAACGTCATCTGAATGTGGCTCTACATAAACTGGGTCGCAGATGACGACGCTCATGGAGGAACAGCACATATGTCCTGAAGCGTCTTGCTCTGAAATTAAAGTATATTCTGTATTTCTCTCTCTCATGAGGAAATTTCAGTTTACGACGGGTAACTGCCTCCTACGTCTATTGCCCACTCACACGCATTAAGTGCTTGCGCAAAAAGTGTTTACAGTGACTCTTAGCCAAATTCGCGCATATTTTACAGGTAGTGCACGAAATACAGATGAAATCACTGTGTATGTTAATGTCCTTATTGTAAAGCTGTACAACCATGCATTTATGGTGAGATATTTCCCCACGTACATAACTAGAAAGAAAATGTTGGACATGCTTAAAGGTTAGTGTGACATAAGTACGTTATCTGCTGTAAACTGTCGATCGCAGAGCTGCTCGAATCTAACTGCGGCAGAAACCTTGTAACATTTCTATTTTGCATGGCGTATGGGCTCAGATGCTCACGTGGAGTCCGGTAGACTGCCAGATCTATTCACCCGAGAAATCTTCCTTGGTACTGTAGTGAAGACGAATGCCCGGCGCTGCAGCCACATCGCCAGTCATCCGGGAAGCGCGAGCTAGAGATTGCCTGAGCTGCTCTGGTTGAGACACGCTGCGAACGCTGCCCGCTGCTCTCTTGTCCTGTGTTCGCATTAGAGTACGGTTGACGTCGTAAAATTTGCAGATCCCAAATACGCCTCAGAACCCTATTTCGCACTGGTCATCAAGCACCCGTGACACTAGTCGAAGGCGACGAAGAGAAACACGTCTGTGGACGAAGTGTGTACTGCTAACGCCCCTCCTACCCAGCCATCCCTTTTTAGGGGATCACTTTGAATTCTTATTTACCCTTGTTGTTATCAAGTTCATTTTATTAGTTTCCAATCAGTTGTTGCACTGGGCAGCGCGTGCGTTCTCAAACTGAGTATTTGGCACTTCATTTCTATGCCTACAGGTGGCACGCAGAAGACATGTTTGCGTTTTTAACCAGTCAACTTAAAGGTAAACGTGCCATATACCAAGGATGGGTCCTACAGAGAGTATCTTGACTAGTACCTTGCACAACTTCAAATCCAGCAGTGCGGGCGACCCTCTCGCATCGAGTGCCCTTTGTGATAGCAGCTTCGGTTTGTGGGTAACCTAACGCTGACGTTCTGGAAACACTGATTCCTCCAGAATACAATTCTAACGACTCCAAGACACTCACCGTCGGAGCCTGGATGGTAGATAGGCTTGTCCGTCTGCAGGAAAAGTAGATCAGCCGAAGCTCCACTCACGGGGAGTCGCACTTGACGTTTCCAGAGTGTCCCGCACTGCACCGTCAGAGTCACCTGCACCTCTTCCTTAGACAGCTGCAACTCGGACAGATCGTCGGGCTTTACGGCCACCTCCGCCGTCACCGGGGAGCCTGCGAGCAACACCGCTAGTGTTCTTAAGGGTACCCGGTAGCCGAAAGACTATTATCTACCACTACTGATAACTTTTTCGTAACGTCATGAGTGGCATTATCGTTATAAGATAAGTACGTACCATGAGCACTGTTGTTAATACCACCGTCATGAGTGCTACCCCAGCTCATGCGCTGTCATCAGCGGCTGCAGTGATACGCGCTCCGTTGAGCAGGCTTATACGAGGCCGGGATAACGTAGAATAATTCTAACCTGTTTTTATCCCAAATCTACCATTAGCCCTCCGTGATAGGTCAAAGTGGCTCGAGCCGCGCCCGTTTGGGTGGAGCCCGAGCCATTCCGACCTATCACAGAGGGCTAATGGCAGATTTGGAATAACAAACTGATTCGAGTAGTTTTACGTTATCCCGGCCCAGGTCTCTTGAAGTTCGTCCAATCTCTAGCACATGCGCACATATGCGTGTTCTTTTAAATGCGTAAGCATTTCTATGCCTACCCAACGCGGGAAAACCTCCGTCCGTCCGTCCGTCACGTAAGACGACCGCTTTCAAGATAGGGCCCGCAGCAGCAAGCGAATTGACATTCGTGCTGCCTCTCGCTTCAGCGCGAAGAGGCGAGAACACAGCGCACGCGAAGCTATCAGCACCCGCCGAACTGTGTTCCCATCGCATATCGCCTTCAAGATAGGGGCCCGTACGGCCACGTCATACGCAGCCGCCGCGGGGGTACGGTTGGTCACGGTGGATAATGGTTCGACGCGGATGGATAAAGAGCGATAACGGCTTATCATGATCGGAACGTCATCAGCGCACCTGGCGCAGCCACCTGCAGTACCCTGCTTGCCTCATAAATTCACCTTGAGCCGCCATCCGCAGCAGTTCACGTCGCCGCAGCGCTGTAGTTTATACTGGCCGAATCAAGTTTCATAACATTGATAATGACACCGGGCGTGGAGGTGAGCAAGTGGCCCAATGCTCACGCACACTTAGACAACTCCCAGAGGAGTTCGCGAATTCTTTCTTTCAGGGATACGCGTGAGTTGTCCTATGTATAATAGATCTGGGTGGTTACCTGGGCTTTTGTTCAGACTTGTATGCCATTTCGCTAACAATGTGCCTTGAGTGCACGGTTGAGTCAGCAGATCAAGTATGGTCGAGTAGGTTTTAAGAAATTGTGCAGGTATGCAGTCTGGAAGTTTTTTCAATAGGGGCTGCCTGCATTAGGAGACTTACATTATTACTGAAATGGCGTAAGTCGTGTTGCAATACGAATGCGGAACACTTTATGAGGGGAAGAAACGCTTATTCGAATACATTTTGCGAATGGATTCTGCTACAAGCAAACAATCAAGTTCGAGTGTTGTAGCTCGAGGGACCCGCCGCGTTGGCTAAGTGGCGATGACGTTTTGGCACACAGTAGTAGTTGGCGGGTCTTAATCGCAGGCACAGAAGCCGCGCGTACTGATTGGGCGAAACGCAAGAACGCTTGTGTACAGCTAAGGGCGCACCCTAAAATACCAGGTGGTCAAGATTAATCCGGAGAACTTCGCTACGGCGTTTATGAAAGCTACTGTCGTGTTCTAGGGGGTGAAACCCTAATCAACTAATAAACATCCACGTTTGTCGATAAACGTATTACGAATCCCGAGAAGACATTGTCAAAATCCATGAGGCTAGTTCAAAAATACTGACGTGGCGTCACAACTGTTCTCTTAGTTTTCGCGTTCCCATTCTGACACAACAAGTCTGCTATTACACTAAAACCAACCTATTTGCAATAGCAAAACTGTAAATTCCCATGTAGATATACAGGATGTCCTAACTATCGTGCACCAAAATTTAAAGAAAGAGCAATTGCGTTACTCGAAGAAAACCTAGTGCATATTGTTTCCAGCGCAGTGGAGTAGCCGCCAGTAATTTCTCGTAACTGAGGTTTAATTAGGTAATTGTAGTTAATTGTCTAACTCGAGAAGTACAGTCCTAATAATCGAAGTCTCAATGAGAAAACTGTATAACAACACGAAGAACTCCCGATACAGCTTGTTGCTCAATACGTAATACATAAAAGTGTTTTTTCCGAGCGTGAAAGAAGCCTGCGAATACACTCAAAGTGCCTCGAGCAGCCGGTCGCGCGTTTGACCTTGGCTCCGACTCAGCAACGAAAATTAATGCTTCGCATTTAAAGTCGCCTGTGGCAGATAACACAATTCTAGTCCTTGAACTGGATTACTCGAAGAGGCAAACATTATTGGTACGAGAAAAAAGTGAATAATCGACTGATTAGCATCGTTGCACTAATTATGTGTTTGATTTATGTCTTACGGTGCATATTGCACTTTACGAATTGTAGCTGGTGAGTTCACGCTTAGAACGAATTATGGGGATGACACCAGTTTCTAGATATTCTTTCCGAAAGTGTGCGATGAAATACATTGGTGTTTCAGTTAACTTTCGTGCTTCAATGCATAAAACGGTGTTTTGGTAAACAAGTGGAACAAGTTCGCATTTTTACCACAAGTTTCGGGGCGTATATCTCAAAACCGATGACAACCTCAGAATTCGGTGCCGGTGAATGCGTCTGGTAAGGCTCACCAGCTACAATTCGTAAACTGCAATATTTGCCGTTGAGCAATTAGTGAAAAGAATAATTAGCTGGAATACAGTTAGAGGATCAGAACAGTGGAATCTATTGCAGCCAATGTTTCTTATTCTGGATTGTCCACAGAAAAGCAGCTTGTAGACTCAGAATCAAGCCTTCAGCTTTAGCAGCCTCAAAAGAGGTTGCCGTTGACCACGTGTCTACCGCAACGAGCTTAGATTAATCCACGAACCTGGAGCCGCGTCGAACGTCGTCTCGAAGAAAGCGCCGCGTCCCACCGGGTGGCTCTGAAGCGACACGCTCACCCTCTGCGGTCGGCCGCTCACGATGGCCACCACGGTTTCTCTGGCTCCGAGTCGCAGCACATTTGGCGTCACGACGACACACTCGCTGCGAATCACAAGGCGAACCAACGTCAACTGATCAGCTCAGCCAGATGTTTGTTTTCCTAATGAACAGTCATTATTTGGTTTGCAAAACAGTTCTGCGAACATCTTTATTTAAGAAGGATACGGGGCTGCCCTCAGGTTCTTTATTAAACATATCAAGAGAGCATGAAGGTGCGTTTGGAATTTCTATCGCATAGTTATAAGCTCGCCTTTTCTGACGTTTACTCCAACAAAAGCGAATTTATTCTGACGTGCCACGCGTTTACAGTGAAGGCGGATGAGTAATGCATGAAGGCAATGCAGTAAAGATAGACGCGTTCTCTGTAACAACACGACATTCGTTGCAGATGAGAATGCGTGCTCTGTCACATTCTCTACTAAGCTGCTAAAATGAAAGAAATACTAAAGTTAATATTCTCAGTTTTAACTTAGGGGCATCTTTCATAAATGACAAATTGAGGTCAGCTGATGCTCATGCAATACGCATTGTATTGAGGTGCCCAGAAGAACAGCTTTCGTGGGTACAAATGTTCGAAAAATAGAAAAAGAAAGTCTTTTGCAGCAGTAGCAATGAAATGATATATTGGTAATAGTGTATGCTTGTCTTGTACTTGACTGTTCAGCCAGTAGCTCTCACCCAGAAAAATTGCGGCGACAACTGTGCTTGGTGGCACCTACGCCAGTTAAATCGTAAGTACACGCGTCTGAAAACCTTCTCTAAACAGTGTTCTCGGGACATTTTACATCGGAACAACAAATATATACAGGGTTTACATCAAGAGCGTCGTTACCACCAAAACCACCCCTACGTACGTTTTCTGCAGCGTGGCAGCTTTATATGCTATAGTTTCGTTTCCTTCATCAGCGTACAGCATCTTTCCTACATAACATCTTCAATTTCAGACGACTGCAATATATTTGCTAGTTGCGACTGAATGTAGACTGCAATAGAGAACGTGAGACTGGACATGGTAATTTTTCTTTTCTTTAACATTCGCTTGCAGCGGCATGGAAGTGGTGTTGAATTAGTTCTGTTGATAAGAAGAAATGACCTCTCTTTTAGGGCCTTCGGCGGAGCCTCGCACATGAAATGATCTCTATAATTGCCCTGCTACGACTTACGGCAGTTTTCTGAAAAAAAAAAAATAGTCGGGAGACATGTGCTATTTTGGTTTAGTAAATTTTTTGTAACACGGTAAAGCCTACTACAATAGATCCGTCTTACAGCATGCGAAGGTGTCACTCACTCATTAGCGTGTGCCCATTGTAGCGATGCGACGACTGCGGTGAGGAGCCACAGTATTCGGGCCACGTTCATCGTGACGACCAGATCGACACTGTCTTGCAGGGGTCCTGCGGACCCAGCGAGGAGAACTTCGCAGACAAGGAACTTGGCTGCGTCTTCTTGTCACCGCCGAGCGTGCTTGCCTCACGAAGGCGCAAGAGGGATGCACACTCTTTGGCTGCGGTATCGCCACGAGATAGAAGTCGACGCGCTGAGTTTAGGTTACACTGATTTGAAGCGCTGGCTGAGGAAATGGCCACTTGCGTAGTTGTCCTCGCGCACGAGCCACTGAACATGCTAGTTTTGTTAGTCGCGCTAGTTTGCACGTAAAGCCATTCGAAATATTGCGCCGTATCAACCGACGCAAGGACGCTGAGAAAAAAAACAAACAAACAAATATGCAGATCCAACTCATATGGTTGGAAAATATTGCGAAGCGAAGCCTAAGTAAAGGGGTAAATTAATATTTTATAGCTAACGGCGACGCGTACAATTTGGTGATGACAGGTGTATGCACGAAAAGGTACGACACGTATCAGGCAACATTTAGGGATTCTGTACATCTTGTGCCCCAGTGAGACATGTCCAGTATGGAGGATTGGCCAAGAACGGGCGCAGCCCTAGAGGCACATACCGAATGCTAAATCAAAGAATGGAAAATAAATAAAATATTCGTGAAATATAATTAACCATTTCATTAACATATCGGTGTGCTTTAGATATATCTGTGAGCCAACATTTACAATTATAGTTCTTATAAGACAGCGGGCTAAATTCTGCGCCATTCGTAAACCACATTTACCTGTATAACGCTTCAAAGCAGGTTCAGACGCAATTTACTGCAAAGGCCGTAGTTAAACCACGCAGTTCGAATTTTAATTGTCGCCACATTACTTAGAACCAGCCTTTTAATTTGTGGAATATAAGAGAGATGCCGCGTTTAGTTCAGTGAATACAGCTAGAAAACCTATGAAGCACCTCTTATAAGTGAGTATGAATATATAAAATATCAGTAGCCCCTCTCCTGTCGAGGAGATGGGGGTAAGCGAAGCTTGTCGCGTGTTTCTTCGGTGTTCCACCGAACGAATTGCACTGACAAGTACCACGTTGCGCTCGAACCACAACCGGTCACACACACTGCAGCTGGCTCCGAAGTTCCGGTTGAGAAACTCGCGTTGAAACCTTCCCGTCGCACCGGGGAAGTTGGCGCTAGCGTTGCCGAGGCGTGCACCACCGTTTTTGTCTACAGTTTGAAAAGTTGTTGCACACCCTTCGAACGAAAATGAAAATGTCATTATGTGCAGAGACGTCAACTTGAACATTATCGACCCTAATAATTATGTTCATCAGTCCTGTTCTTATTATCTCGGGTGCTTTTTTTAGCTACGGCCTTGCTTATTTAATCACCATTCCAACTAGATGTGATGCGGCATGATATAATAGGTTAATTGATCATATATTGGCTAACTTTACTACAAATATGCATCAGGACTCACTGAGCATATCATAACAGACAACAACCTTATATTCCTAACTTTATGTACAGAAAGGTCTAAATCTGCTGAAACAATATACAAAGCATTTTTCTACTCTTAAACATTTATTTCTATGACAATCAACTCAGTGGGCCACCGTACTACGTGAATCCTTCACTAAAAAGGCTTATGAGTTGTTTTTTGGCTTAAGTTACACTGCTGCATTCACGAATACATGGCCTACATTTATTATAACTCGCGTTTTTAGTTCGCCTGAAAACCTTGGGTTACGAGGGCGCTACCTTCGACATATCTCGAAGAAAAATCGGCTCCACAAAAGAGTAAAGTGTGAGCCATTTAATTGGGAGCTATATTTAACTGTGAGATTAAAGTTCGTTTAAAGAAATATTCGATGACACTTACAGCCACACTTTAGTGTTCCAAACGCGATTACTTTCAGAGAAAGATTTCGAATAATGGAAATATACGAGGCGCAACTGGGAGATTGTCAATGAAATTTTAAATAATAACTGTCATGCGTATTTACAAACATGATAACTGACACATAACCATCGAACTGCTATCTCGAATGCCTTCGGTGAGTATTTTAGTAGTACTTGTGCTTCTCAAGCATATTCCCGTTTACCGACGTTGCCTCACCCTCTTCATTCTTTCTACTTGCGACCTAGAGTGAAGAGAATGTTTTTCATGTTATATTTTCACTTAGGTCTACTGTACCTGGCCTAGACTCTGTTTACCCAACTCGTATCAGGTTAGTTTCGAGTAAACTATCTCCTATTATAACAGACATTGCTGACAAAATGATTAAGACGCTCATATTTCCCAACTCTCTGAAAGTTGGTAAAATAACATCTGTTTACGAAACAGGCGATCATGAACTTCTCAGCAACTGCAGGCCTATCTTTATTTCATTCTTCAGCATAATAATTGAGTTTTTTTTCATATACGTTTAGCATCCTACCTAGCAAAATTTAACCTGTTATCATCTAAACAATGTGGCTTTTGGTCAGGTTACGCCACCGTACTTGCGCTTTAACCTTAACCGATAAAATCAAGAAAGCAATTGACAAATGCTTGCTGGTTAGATGTGTAATTATAGATTTAACAAAAGCTTTTGACACCATTAATCACCAAATTCTTATACACAAAGTTGAATTTTACTGCATAACTGACCCGCCACTTCAATTTATCTCCAGCTATCTATCGAATCGTGCTCAAGTTCAGATTGACGCCAAACTGTCATCTGCTAAGAACATAAATCAAGGTTTTTTCTTCAGGGCTCGATCCTTGGCCCACTGTTGTTTATACTACTTATTAACGACCTAGCGGGTGTTCTGACAATTGCCGACTGTATGCTATATACCGATGGCACAAATATTCTTACTTGCTCTAATAATGTCGACAAGCTACAGTGAAAGTTAACGCTGATCTACATAACGTAACTTCTTGGTCTCGGAAGAACATGTTGAGCATCAATCCACTAAAAACAGTTTTTCTAGTTTTCAATTTCCCCCTGCCACTAATTTCGAAGTCTGTATCTGCGTGTCTTGACAAGAAATTAATACCAATTTCTGATAACACAAAGTTTCTTGACGGGGTTTTAGACAGACGCCGGAAATTAAATCTTCATTCGCAATCGCTTGTCCGAAAGGTTTCTTTTGGAATACGCACCATCATCAAAACTCATACGTTCAGCCGCACATCAGTCGTTCAGTTTATCACACAGACATTCACAGCCATTTATATTATTGCGTATCAGCTTCGGGGGAGGGGGTGGGAACATACACTTAACCGATCTCAGCCAACTTCAAAGCCTACAAAATCAGGCACTTCGTCCCATGACTTTCAGTCGTTTCTTATCCAATGCAACGCGGCTTTACTGTAGCTTAAACATTCATCCTCTTCATCAGCTCTTTCAGTTTAAGTTATCAATGGTGGTATATAAATTATTTCGTAACATTGTACATATAGATGGATTTGCCATTAAATACTAACATTAAAGGTTCTCTGAACTTAACTGTTTTTTTTTCCTAAAGGACCCACAAGCTGTGGAATGTTCACTACCCGATATGCGGGAATCAAACTGCGAAATTCTATTCCACATTCCATTAAAGTCATACCCCACAGAGCATGTCTTCAAAAACCATGTTAAGAATTATTTTATGCAACAATTGATTGTAATAATTCTAGTTGTTATATTGCTGCAATTTTTATGGTATTGTTAACTTGTATTGTTGTTTATTACACAAATAGGTTTCTTTGTAATTTTTTTTACAAGGCAGCTTTATATTTACTTGTTTTTTGCACTGTTCTTTGCTTTTTCAAACTGTTAGTTAGGTTACCCTGACCAGTGCTAGATATATTTCTCCTTTTTTCATTTTATTCATGTATGGAAGTCCCCCTGATGGTTCTTTGGGGCTCCCTGTGTATTTACAATATTGTATGCACATTTATGTAAAACTCACATCTTTGATGAATAATCTTGAAACTTGGATGGTTCCGCTGGTGAGGCTGACCAATAGAAAGTAAGAAAGCCAGGCTGCCGATCATCTCACGCTCCAAACATACTTGTTTATCTCCAAGGCTAGTCTTAAAGACTTGGTAAATACGTGTGGAGTGAAGCATGCAAAAAATTCGGAGGCTTATCCAATCGTTTATTGCGTAAATATGCATTCTTCTCTCGTACTCAGGTGTAACAATGGGTCGTCTCGTTGGAGAACTCGTTGATGAACCAGGTGACAAGCTTTCCCCATTCGCACATAATTGCTTTGCCTCGTGCTCCCTTCCGTCTGCTTATCTTCGAAACCTTGGCAGACGACCGTCGGATCACCGTGGAGTCGCTGTCTATCACGTACACGTATCTTGAACAGAGAGAAGATGGCATAGAGCGAAGTTAGATTCGATATTTTTTTTTCGCTACGAATTTGCGACTTTCTTAGCAACAAACAGATAGCTACACGTAAGTGATTCTCAAAACTTTAAACCGCCGAGGACCACTCGACATTTTTAAGAGTTTAATCATAGTAACCATCGAGTATGTCTATTACACAAAAAAGAATTAAGCACACAAAACTAGAAGTTGTGCCGAGGACACCGGAACTGAAAAGCATGCTATCTTTTCCTCATTCACTCTCTGAGATCAATGAAGAAGGTGTGTTGCATGTCAGAGAAGGAGAGAAAGAAATAAGCAAGAAAAGGGCAGGGAAAGGGCACGGAGGTTAACCAAACGCACGTCCGGTTGAATCCTGCACTGCGGGAAAGGTTGTTAGGAACGAAGGAAGACAGAGAGAGCATTGGTTGCGCGCACACAGGAAAGCTACCTAGGTATAGTGAAAGTAGTCACAGTGAGATGTGTAAGCAACATGTGATCGGGGCAATGCTCAAATTTGAACGTTTCGTAAGCACTAAGAGACTGTTCTCCTGACACGCACTCTGGCGGTGCAACCCCAACTCGGTCCGTTGAGCACTTTGATGCAGCGTTTTATCACGCTGGATGCGCGCCGAATTTTCTTAAAATTCGTCCTTCCCTCCTCCTCCGTTGAAGCTCAGCTAGGAAACTCTCACGAGAAAGAGAGAGAGAGAGAGAGAGAGAGAGAGAGATGGAGAGAGGCTCTTTATTAGAAAAACAGATTTTTGCCGGCGCGTGTACAACCGCTGGCATGCTACTCTGTATAGGGATGGGGAATGGGATTAAAAGATTCCAGAGGAGAGTGCGAAAAAGAAAATACACGAGTTTTCATCCCTCCTTGCAGTCGACGCAGCGTTTACTCCGGGCGATGCCTTGCCAGTTTGTCTGGCACTGCTACTGGTAGTCGAGAAAGCTATACCATACCTGGGCGCTGAGTGTCTGGGTGCCGCCTTGTCAGGTCATGACAATCTGTCGATTTCGAAGTGACATTAGAAGTTTGTGAAAGCCGTAGCCACAAACCGCTTGGGCGGTAATATCCAGATATTTATATATCGAATCCAGAAATTAAGAGAACCTATTACATCGATGTTGACCCCTTATCAACGGCGCGGTGGGCTTGAGGGCTTTATGAGGGAACTGAGTGCGTTTGGCAGGTGCCAGGGACACGCACTCACACACGCACACACACACACACACACACACACACACACACACACACACACACACACACACACACACACACACACACACACACACACACACACACACACACACACACACACACACACACACACACACACACACACACACACACACACACACACACATATATATATATATATATATATATATATATATATATATATATATATATATATAGGAACGAGAATAAAGTAATCCGAAGGGCCCGGTTATTGTTAGTGCAATCGTAAGATGACAACAAACATTCACACCAAGGACTGCATAGGGGAAATTATTTGCAGTTCCTAATGAAATTAAAGAAATGATAATAAATGAAAACGAAAGTGGGAAATGAACCCACGTCCTTCTATTACGCATGTGGTGCTTTACCAATTGAGCTACCTCGGCGCCGTTCACTTTCAGGGTTAATTATGCCTGTCTACTAAAACTAACGCTGGGAGTATATATATATATATACAGGGTGTCCCAGCTATCACGCAGCACGATTTAAAAAAAGAGGAACGACGTTACGTGAAGCCAACCTAGTGCGTATTGTTTCCAGTACAGTGGAGTAGCCGCCAGTATTTTTTTTCGTTACTGAGATTTAATTAATTAATTGTAATTAATTATCTAACTCGACAAGTACTGTCCTACTTATCAAAGTGTCAATGAGAAAGTTGTAGAGCAATATGAAAAACTCCCGATACAACTTTCTGTTGCTCAATACGTGCTACATAAAAGAGTTTTTCCGAGTGTGAAAGAAGCCCGCTAATACTAGCAGAATTGCCGTATACGACTGGCCGCTCGAGGCACTTTTCGTGTAATCGCGGGATTCTTTGATGCTCGGAAAAACACATTTATGTAGCACGTATTGAGCAACAGAAAGCTGTATCGGGAGTTTATTTAGCTTTATTTTTGGCGTTTTTGTGAGCGCGTGCCCATAGCCTCCTATATTTTTTCAAAAATATAGGAGGCTATGGCATGCCTCACCGCCCGACCCGCGGGAGTTGGAAGGCATGAGGTCACGACACCCTCGTCGGATAGCCAACCGGCCGGCCGCGGTCATTCGAAGCGCGCCGACGCCGCCATCGCGAGCACGGATTCGAGTTCAGGTGCCTCTACCAGCGATGAGTACACGCCTGAAGACGCGGACCATCCCAACTTGGCAAGAAATATTACCGCTTACGGTTAAGAGCCTTCCGCGTCAAGCGACGGAGAAGAGCAGGTGGCCGTGGAAGTGCCGGGCAGGTTTTCGCGAACCGTAGCGTGAAGATTTCGCTCTGCACCAGACACTTGTGCAAGAATTATTTGTCATTTCCTCTGTAAACTTGCTTTTTCAAGAGCGCACGCAGGCGAGGCAGCTACTGGGTACTTCAGCACTGCGTGATAGACTGAGTAGTAGTTTATGCCGTCGGCTTGAGCAACTGCTGTGAGGTATCAGTATCTCCGAGACTCTCACGTCCACTTCGCCAGCCACCTAACAGATGGCAGCACCTGTCTGGCGTTCTCCCCAGTTTTTCCTGGTTTTAGCCTGTGGAGAAGCATAGCTGTGTGTGTGATCTCGTGAGTCGCGCTCGCGCTCGCTAGCCTTGTATTGTTTTACTATGCTTTGCCAACATTTTGAAATACATTACTGTCTTCTTGCCCAGCCTCGGGCATCTCGGCTCAGCCTCGCCCTCACACTGCACAAGAAGGCTGCAAGTGAACGAAAACAGTACCGACATCTTTTCGCCCCCTCTTTTCAAACGCGCCGCTGATCATTTCTGCCTTGTGTTTTCGTGAGAAGACCGATGGCACAGTGTCAGGCTTTAGGCGTTGCCTTTTGAGTGGCATGCCGAGGCTTTTCAGCACAGCCGGGCTGGTCACGTAATCATCGTCGACGAAGTGGTCCGCGCAAATGAAGTGATTTTTTAGAGGTCTCCAGGCTGGGCGTGATGGCTGACAGGCAGGTAGCCAAAGTTTACGCACCTTCTCGTCTCTGGGAAACAAGTGCGACAGCGTGTCACGACCGACGATGCTGTTATAACAGCAATGTCTGGACATTTCCTTCAGCCGCGACGAACGCGTCAATACCGAGCGACGGCCGCGGGAAGGCGCATGTAAGAGGCACCGTGCACCTGCGTGGAGCGCCGACGGTGATAATGTTTCAGACGGACCACGTGCGAAGACCGCCGAAAGGGGTTAAACAAACGCTGCAAGGGACCAACACCCCCGGAAGCACTGCGACGGTTGTGGCCGACCTTGGCCACGCGCGCGCGCGCGGGTGGGTGTTATGACGTCAAATTTCAGCTTCTGCTGGCGGCCGCTTGGAGGCAAGGTGCAACAGAAAATCGCAAAAAAAAAGATGTTTCTCGTTTTTTTTTTTTTTTTTTGAAGCAGCTCGTTGTATTCGGCATTTTCAACAGTTCCACTTTTGTTCCGACCCAAAAAACCACCCGCCAACTTTTTTTCCGTATCCCTTTAAACAGCTCCGCTGTTAAAAAAGAAATGTGAATGCATAAACATCGTTTAATGGTTAGAACTTAAAGTAACAGTGAAACGCGCCGAGGAGGTATTTGGAAGTGCGAGCTCTTACGTCGCCCATCCCGAATTTTAATCATGTTCTCAATTAATATGACGCTTAATCAACTTGCTCGTATTCAGATTTTTTTACATTTTTGAAATTGCGGCGAGCATACGATGAGCGTCAGAGCAGCGTGCTGATCGGTACTAGCAGGCAAACAAAACTGGAGGTACAAACGATTACCTCGATGCCACTTTGAGACATCGCGCCAATTAGAGATCGTTCATAAAACTTATGTAAGCTTCTAGCAAATATATATGTTGGATATAGGGTTATTCACACTACAGCCATAAAACCAAAACCATAGAGAGACTAATATGAGCCCCTCCACTACTGTGCATGAAGATGGAAGCCAGTGAAGCTGTGGCTATGGTGGGTCTGCTATAGTAAATATTGCTATAGTGAATTTATATATTATTGTTATTGACTATATTGAGAATCGTCGGCATGTTCGTCAAAGACCAAGGACACCGGCGTCTTGTTTTCGCCCGGAGCGATATGGCCACGTAGTGCATTTGCAGCGCCAAGTCCGCCCCATCGTCATAGACTAGCGTATGAGCCACAGTGTTCATAGCTGCGGCACACTGCACGGCATCATCAGGAACTTGACGTCAGGATCTTGGAAGATGTGGTTAAACGAGCGTCCGTCCCATAGCGAGTCCAAAGGGCAACTGCTGAAAGCAGCGCTAGTGCGATCTCTACGTCACGAGACAAAGGGACGCAATGATTGGTGGGACGTGCCGCCGCCGCTTCCGCGACACTTGTGAAAGGGGCGTCGGCGGGGGCGAGGGGTATAACAATGGGCCATCCCATAGAGTTTTTCACTACAACACCTAGAGGGTAAACTGGCGCCACCGTCTATGCGAGTTTCTTAAAGGGCTGCCATGCCCTCATGGGATTGACGGGATATGTGTCTGCGAGGCTTGTGTTGGCTGGTTTTGTACGAGGCTTCGTCTAAAACGTGGATATGGCTACACAAATAACGCGTTCTTAAAATAAAATCTACATAAAAGGCTTTCGTTCACCCAAATTACATCTCTCAATAAAGTTTGCTCACCTACAATGCAGCATCAAGCGAAGAAAAGCGCAGCAGCGCCACATTTTCCTCTAGCTTTTATAGTGTGAAACTCTATGGGCCATCCATCATCCGTTTTGACATCTGTGCTAAGGCACAACTGGCAGGTAACCGCCGCGCACATGTAGCCAAACCACCACGCACATGGAGCCGAAATTATTGATCTACTTCCGGTATATCTATCTACTGCCGTTGCCGGACCCGATCTCCTGGAACCTAGCCTATAACAGCTTCGCTGTAATATTTTTAACATCCCAAGTGAACACTGGGGCCATGAGAGACGTCATCGTGGAGGGCTCTGGTTTAATTTCGACCACCTGGGGTTTTGCGATTGTGTAGCCAAAACTTTTTTTTTTTCAATTCAGGCGTCGGATGGAGCTGTCGGGGCCGTCTATCGAACACATGACCATGTGGGCAATACCAGACAAATAGATACGGAAGGATAGCACACATACAGGAACGCTTGGGAATGTCATACTCAGGGAAGAACAGAGCTCAAATATATCATTAACCCTGTTTACCGTATGGCGGCACATTAGAAAAAGGGGGGCTGTGCCCCACTTTCAAAGATTTCCGGCCGGGGCTGCCGTCTTCCAATGGGGGCGGCACGCAAGAACGCTCATGCACCTTGTTGTGGGTGCACGTGAAAGGTCACCTTGTGGAAAACATTAATCCGGTGGTTCCCCTCTACAGCGTTCGTCGAACCTTATTGTGCACCTTCGAGACATTTCTAGGCTTAGTTCTAAATAAATTACTCAGTTTAATTTAAGTTTTAGAGTTACGACATGTCTTGCCAGGCGCGCTGGTCAGGTCGCACACGACATCACACAGGATTTATATAACGAAAACGTGTTGATTACATATCAACCACTCTGCAGTTTTACTGAGAGAGAGTGAACTTTATTGTGAACCAGCAGTTTAGTCGGCTGGGCCTAGGCCTCCCACGATGGGACGTCGAGGTCTTGCCTCTTCGCCGCTTCGTAGGCCTGCTGGGTAGCCCAGAGTTGGTCGTCGTGATGGGAGCTGCGCATGGCGGCGTGCCATCTCGACGAGAGGGTCACGGGATTAAGGTCTGGGTATTGATGTTTGCACTCCCATAGGATGTGGGGGAGTGCTGCTGGTTGAGTTTTACAGATCTTGCACGTGTGGCTTGTGTAGATGTCGGTTATATGATGTGATATCATGTGAGGGAGGGGTACGTATTGGTCTGTAACAGGCGAAGGGTGGTTGTCTGTGCTCTTTTTAACTTGCCGTGCGGGGTGGGAAAGATTCTTCTTGCGAGGTAAAATGACTTCACAAGGTCGTTGTATCTTGTAAGGCGGTCGCGTCCTGCGGGTCCACAGTCCGTTCTCTACGTGAGGCCAACGCGTCCCTTGCGCAAGTAGTCATGGCTGAAACAGGTGTGAGACACGTTCATGAGTAATAATTAATTAGGCTACCAATACTTTCGCAAGCTCTCCATCTCCAACATTTCATTCACCTAGCCATGGTCGAGGAATCATGCTTATCTTCAAAATAACATGTGATGGCATCTCGCAGTTCTCGGTTACGTGTCATCTGTAACGTATAGTGTCATTTAAAGCGAAGCTTTCTTGCCCTATCTCCTCCCCCCCCCCCCCCCCCCCACCCCCCACTGGGTTTTCTGTCTGCCTGTCGGCTTCTTGCCAAGCGAAGCTAGTGGGCCAATCCCGGATGTATCCAGCAGACTGTGCAAGCAAAGGCGGTTACAAGGTTGGCCGATCCTCGGCTCAGTGCAAAATATGTGTACTGGTAAGGGCTTTAATTTGGTTTGTAACGCGAGACGAGTATGCAGGCAACGCGATGCTGATCATCGTGATAAAGCTATCGCGTTGCAATCTCAGTCGACTTCAAGTTGCAATATATTGCTCAAGCTTCCTAGCCCATTCTTCTGTATTTGGAGTCAGTGCTCCTTCTTATATCTTATCAGATGTAGAGGGTTGTCTATCGTACAACTGCGGTGTGGGGATGAAAAATCACAAAGAATTTGACCGGAATAAGGACATCTCGCCGAATAGACTCGGCGAAAGGGCTCCGCGGTCGTGTGGGTCGCGTGATGGTGGTGAAAGGGGTTGAGGCGTTAAACGTGCATCGCTATGCATGTTTCATACTTCTATTCGTGTACACCTCTTCTCAAATGCTTCCTTCATTACTCGGAAAATGTCGCATTAGCCTGCAAGTCATCGTTGCATCCTCATCGCATAACATGAGGCTATGTTAACTTGTGTTTGAATTTAAGCAGAATGTGCATGTGAACAATTTCGTAGGTTGCAAACAAAATACAATTGGGCCGGTATTTTGCAGCGATGCCTTATGACTTATTCTATACTAGTCTTATCATCCACCGCTCACGGACGGCTGATCCCGTTGATAACGCCAGCGGACCGTCGCTCTGACAAAGCGCGATAAGCGCGAAAAGGCATTAGCACCGAAAAAGCATCGCTACAATATCGCGGCCTTGCAGGCATCACTTGTCTGTTTTCATAACATCTGTCTGAAACGATGCAGGAAAGAATGGTTTAACTCAGATGACAGCAAATGCGTTGATCCTGTGCTCATTTTCCCGATTTTCATGTTTCTGGTGGATGATGGCTCCATAATTCGTGCATATTGTCTTTTATTTTGGCCTTATTTTTCACGGTACGCGCCAGTCACGTTCCGCTTCGCATGATCTGCGCGGGTTCGTTTGCTTATTTTTGTTTTGTTTGTTTCTTCTCGTTCCATGGCTGATATCCGATATGAGGGATTGATCAAGAATCAAGCGGATACAGCAAATTAGACAAGCAATTCAAGTTGACTTCCAAGTTTATGAATAAAAAATAATTTCCTCCTTGCGGATGCTAGAACACGAATCTCATGGCATGAATTGAGGAATCGGTTACGCTTATTTTTTGTTTTTTTTTAGCTGTGCTTTTATGGGTCTTGGACATAACAAATGAGCATTACATCCTATTTTTCCTTCAGCACAGGCAGCCCGTCTTCAATGCGCTGTCGCATCCACAAGTAAGCGTGGACAAGAGCCGTTGATCCTCCGTGGTTGCTTAGTGGTTTTGGCGGTTGCGCTGATAAGCACAAGGTCTCGGGATCAAACCCCGGCCGCGGCGGTGGCATTTCGATATGGGCGAAATGCAAGAACGCCCGTGTACCGTGCATTTGGTGCACGTTAATGAAGCCCAGGTGGTCAAAATTAATCCGGAGTCCCCCACTACGGCGTGCCTAATAATAAGATTGTGGTTTTGACACGGAGAACCCAGGACTAAAAAAAAAAAAAAAAAGCCGTCGCACACACACACACAAAAAAGTATGCCTGCCAAATATATAGAAAACCCAAATATAAACCGAAAAACCATCATCCTCATCACAGCAACTTTGCCATGTCATCGGTGCTTATAAGCCTATTTCGCTTTCGTTTTACTCAAACTCTAGCTCAGGCTCATTTTACAAATAAGATATTGCTTGAAGAGAGTGCGCTGTGTTTACCAGCCTGTGTTTACAAAACGTATAGAATGCCGCCTGCCATAGTGCTTGCACGCTTGCTGTTTCTGTTGCTAGACGCACATTGCACTTACCTAAAACAAGTATTGACCAGATTTTACCTTTAGGTCACAAACCGACTCATTTTCACCAGCTTCTTGCCCTGGGTTTTATTTGATTTGATTTTCCTTTACAGAAGGAGAGGGGGGGGGGGGGGGAGAGGCATACCTACTGTGGGGGATTGGCCAAGATGATGATGATGATGATGATGAACATCTGTCATGGCTCGCACCCACTAAGGGGGATAGGCCAAGAATCGGGCGGCAATGGAAAGTCGAGTTCATCCGTGCACTTCTTCCTCTTCTTCTCGATCGCAGAACATCGTATCCCTCTTAAAGCGAGGCACATCAGCCGTGAAAACATACGCGTAGCATTCGCCAATCCTGTGTTGCTGAATGTTCATCAGCAATCGTTCATCGCGACTAATTATGCGAGAATAAATCCGAATTCTTTTTTTTTAATTTCGCTGCTGTAGATGAAAAAGATAAATGTACGCCCGTTTGTACCAGCTGTGAGACGTGCGCATTCTCGACGAAGAAGACGACGAACAAGAATACGAGCCATGCACAGCAACAACGGCCACTGGGCACTTGTGATCACGCCGTAAATCCTTCTCACTGTCCTCCAACTATACGGTAGGTGGTGCTACCGCTACTGACGCAGTAATAGCAGCATGGAATCAGCGAAAGGCGCGTCGCTGCAAAAACGTCCCAGCGCGCAAAGCGCAACTCGCGTGGGAGCTGAAGCCGCCATAGACGTCGCCCAGTACGGTCGAGCCGGTCAAGCTGAGCTCCCGAAAGCAGGATCCCCATCCGGTGTGACATCAGATTCCGAGTCGTCTCCTTTCAGCCCTGTGGTCCGAGACAGTGCGCACCGGCAGGCGGAAGACAAAACCGAGTCTACTTCAAAACCGGCTCGTCACAATGCACGGGGAAAGAGATCTCACAGACGCCGCCGCCGCAAGAACAAAACCCAACAGTACGATGACCCGGTCAACTCATCGCGGCTCAAACGGCACAGCAAGACTAGAGCTGGACATCACAGATCGCAAGATGGCCTGTCTACAACCAAAAGTCGTGATGATATTCGGAAGCTCAGTCACCGCAGCCCAGGCAGCAGAGAAGGTATGGGGCATCCTGAAGACGCCGCGAATGCGACCGATGCCTCAATGAATAGGCAAGGCAGTATGGAGGCTCCTTTAGACCACATCGCGATGGAAGCAGTGACCACGTCCGGCACTACTCAGAAAAGGTCCAAGAAAAAGAAGAGGAAGAAGCATCATAAAACTGCAAGATGGGAGCACCTGTCCGAAACTGCGAATCGCGATGATTCGAAGAACGGGCGCTATGTGGTCGATAAGCTCATGCCAGGTGGTTCTTCGTCAACGAGTCCTGCCACCCAGATGAAATCCAGTGACTCTGCTGCAATCAAAAAGACGCAACCTGACGCTGTCTTGCAAGCCGACAAAGCTCATCAAGCCGTGTCCGCGGAGGCTACATCAGTTGAGCCAGTTGTGCCACAGGCTGACAAAGCGGACGCGTCAGACGATCTACAGCAGCAGTACAAGGATTTCAAGGAGGCCGCGGTAGTGGTAAGCAAGCTCAAGAGACCGCTTCCAACTACGGGAGGCCCTTTCGGTGGATTATGGTCGACGAGATCTTCATCTCCGGAGCAGCCTAGCGGCCACTTACACCGAAGTGCAGAAGCCAGCGTGATCGATGTCAAGCAAAAGCCGCCAAGCTTGTCGCCAAAACAGACTTCCTTTTCGACGATCGCAAAGGGGGGCGAAGCACACGCGGAGTTGCCTGACCAGCTAGCTGCGTTCTCACCGACTGCACAGGAGTCCGAAGGAAATGTCAACGTGCTGGATCACACAGGACCATTTCCGGCGATCGCAGAGGTCGGCACAGGACGTCGCGTTTCAATTGCGCTTCCCAACTGGGGAGGTCCCTTCGGCCTGTTATCTTCGTCCGCAGACCGCTCTAGCGAAAGCTTGCCCGACAAGTTGACGGCGCAGACAGCCGATGCGAAGCACGAATCACCGCAAGAGTCGCCGCTCTATATGGCACCTTCCTTATCAGCCGCCGTTACGAAAGAAGAAGGGACACCGCTTCCTGGTCAAGCAACTTTGTCACCAACGAGCGTGACGAAGAAAGTAGTGCGACATGTGCTGGAGGAAACGGCTTTCACTGTGAACTCCGTGGGGAGTGAGGAAGACGCATGCGTGCAGCACAAAAAGGCGTCGCCAACCTCGACGTCCTCTTTCGAGAGCTCCGAGTACAAGTCGTCTCGAGGATCGTTGGCGCACTCCCCACACGCAAAACCTGAAACGGATGTGAGAGGACCACGCAGGATAAGGTCAATGTCTCTAGTGCTACTCGAAGAGGCGCCGCTTTTGCAATCGCAGCCTGTAGTTACACCAACTTCACCTCCTCCTCCCAAAGTCGTGCCGTCTATGCCGAAGCTTGAACGCCCAGACCTTTCTCAAGAGGCGGCCATTTCACCGACCGCCGTAGCCGAGTCGGGGAAGAGAGAGAAGGCTGCAGGAAAAGGAAAGAAAAAAAGGTTAAAGAAAGCCAAGAAGAAAGAAGTAATGAGTGCCGTGACTTCACCGTCGACGAATGGGCCAGATCCAGATAAACCTGCACCGAAGTCCTCCGAAGATCAATCGGCGTCGGCTTCTCGCGTCAATTCTGTGAACGAAATGAACAAGCGGATCGAAGTCTTGCGATGTCAGCAGGTTGACTTCACGGCGAGTCCCGGTGCGCATTCACCATTGCGCCCGGTGGAGTTTAAGCACGACCACGCCGTTCTTACCGATAAAGGGGAGGTAAAGCTCTGTCTGGACTTGTCTACGTGCGAAGAGGCTACAATGCTGTGGCCTTTTGACCATGAGACCGCGGTTACCAAGAAGGAAGACACGTAGCATCGGGTCGTCCACGGGCTTCGTCCTGACAGATGTACGCGTTCATCGTCGCTAAGGACACCGTGAGACACGGTGTCCGAGCGACCTTTGCTAGAGTGATCGCTTGGCAGCCAGGACGGAGGCACAAGTTCGTGATCACGTGCTTCTTTTTTCTTTTCTTTCATAGCACATTTTTCTTCATATTTGTATCTATCTGCGATGTGTTTGGCTGTGCGGCCATGAGGAGATGACGAGGAAGAGTCGCTTTCAAGAAAAGAAAGTCATATACGAGCAGTCTTTTTGTGATCTATATAAGGCAACATTGTTTCTCCGCAACCACGTTTTTGTCTCGAACGGAATTCTAAATATTTCAATGACAGCACAGGCAAATTATTTCTTGTACGGGTGAACACTGATCGCAACCGTATATATTAAATGGCCTTCGATATATACCTCCCCTATTGAGACAACTGTTTGCTCGTTTTCCGTAGACGGCTTTGTGTAAGTTATTGGGTAATGTTACGTATTGGAGTGGGGCAGCGAACATCGTATCAGATTTTCTCCTGAATCAGTTGAGTACCGGTAAGTTCGTGTTTACGAGCTTATACCAGTGACTATGTAATGCGGTCAGGAGTACCAAAGTTTCCTCGGTAATATATGCACGTGTGCTGTAAAACAGGTCGCGTTGCTGTATTTGAGCAGTGCGAGCACGTCGAAATCAGTAATGACTTATGTAAGGAAAGTGGGAAAGCACTTTAGAATTTATAACGACTCTGAAATGGGAAGAAAATGTGCAAATAAAGCACTCGAATTGCACAAAACTGTCTTGATTATCGGTGCTTTACGCATTCTGCAAAAAAGAGTGGCATCCAGATCTTCAGGCGACAGGGTACGGTGATGAAGCTGCAGTAGCCAAACATTTCACTCAAAGCCTTCCATCCCACTGCAAACAATAATTTCAGCACTCGGTGGCCATAGCTTTCACACAACAGACGAGTTTCACAGTGCGAACAGGCTTTGATAGAATTGTTTGAGTGAGTGACTTATTGGTTAAACCGATTAATATATAGTGATTAACTTGCCAAAGCAACACAAGACTATGATGAATGCCGTAGCGCAGGGCTCTGGGATAATATTAACTATCTGGGGCTCTTTTATGGCCACCAGATGCTGGGTACATAAGCGTTTCTTTCCGTGTATCGCTTTCATTACGCCCCCATTGCAATACCGCGGTCGGGGCCGGAACTGCCAGCCCGATCTTGCTCAACAGCTAGTACACCGTTTGCATTCGTTGAACTGGAATGGTCTGATAGTTGTGCGCTAAGATTTTTGTCTACACAAGAAAGTCATAATCGAAAACTTATAAAATTTACATCCATCCTTTTACGACACTGAGGGTGTCGGCACAGACGTAACAAAATTATACTGTACTATAGCAGGGTCGAGATGTGGTCCTACAGAAGGAACCACACTGTGGGATAGAAATTTGATGAACCATGTTAAATTGCCTCAAACAGGTTGGTCAACGTTTCGATAAGCGGACCTATCTTTGTCAAAGGCGGCCTCGTCATTCTTGGCATGTTAGGTTCAGGTGGTTAGCGGAGTGACGTCACGTGGTGACGCTTGTGTCGGTGGCTATCTTCAAAATGAAGAAACTGAAAAGAAAACAAGTGTTGGCATTTCACGCTTCTAGGCATAGTAGTGGCGAGCCACCCTCGTTTTCTTTCCAGTTACTTCTTTTGCAGATAGCCGCCGCCTGCAGCAACACCACGCGACAGCCGGTCCTCTAACCACCTAAAACTTAACACGCCAAGGATGACGAGTCTACCTTAGGTCCACCTATAGTAAACATTGAGCAGCCTGCCTGAAGTGCCTTACCGTGGCTTATCCAGCTTTTATTCCTCACTATAATATAGCATCTAGAGACCAGCGGGCGTTTTTGATGTCAATCATTTTGAGCGACAAAAGGCAACATATGACGAATGAAAGAACTGCTCGATGCCAGAAAGCGCCTTGCATAGTTCATTTATTGAACGCTATCGGCGGAAGGCAACAAAGCGGGTGAGAACCACCCTTCTTCTCGTTCATGCTTTTTTTTTTCTTCATAGCACTTTTTAGAGATAAATAACATCGAACGTAGCCGCAACGGCCTCTCAGTACAATCTCTGTGTGAAACAGCAGATAAATCGGCTATCTGCTTCAAGTCGCGCAATGATGTGCAAACGTGCCACCAGAAAGGAGGAAAGCGAATAGAAATAACGGTGCCATACGACAACGTTGCGTAACCTGAAAATAAAGCATTCATTTCAATTCAATAGAACGCACAGTCTGCTTCCTGCACGCTTCTTTCTGGTGAGGAGCTATACCCCGTTGTCGAGCGCAATCAACGTAATAGTGATATTGACTAGTAAAAACAAATGGGAAACGAGCGGCACGTTTTCTTGTAGCTATGTAGGACAAACCTTTCAAATTCACAACACGCTAAAAAACATGTAAGTCTATGACCTGAACAGACGAAAAAACAGTGACTCCCTCACGGCAACATAAGGGAGTGCGCTGAAGAACGAGCGCCACAAAATTCTTGTAGTTATCCCTGAAAGGTCTATATGGCTGCATACGTCTGGACGGCTATAGTGAAATCTCTAAAGGAAGTTATCGCAGCCTCCAGTTTCATTTTAAGGTTAATTAGTGCAGCGTCGGGCATCGCCGCATTCTAGACGCCAGAAGATGCAGCCGTTATGGGCTTTTCTCAATGAAGTGCGAACTATATGTTTGCATTTTGTGGCGGGATAAGCGACACGTAAGAGAAACGCAATCCGTGACGACGTTCGCATTACTGGTACAGGTTCGGATCAGTACCGCTTGGAAAACCCAATGCGGTCGCAGCAGAAGTTCCGAAACAGCAGTCTACATTTCCATCCTATCCTCACGCTTTTCGCTGCTATACATCCGGTTTTTTTTTTCTTCGGCCTAACTGCGTTCTCTCGACGTCAGTGTTAATTTCAAACAACGGCAATGTAATTCTGAAAATTGTGCCTGATACTTTAGTTCAGATTCCCGATAACTCAGCTGCGGTACTGTGTGGGCGCTGGCAGTTCCCCCAGCGCGCTCGTTGTGCAAGTATGAAACAAACAAACAGCACTAAGATACGATGGCGATTCTCGCAGATTGTTTTGGGTCTCTTGCGCTTGGATCCGCTTCCTTCCGTTCACTACAGTATATCATTACACTTGTGACTGTCTTTACGACGAATCCAGCCTGTGCACGCGATTTTACCTGAATACCAAAGACGCTTAAAAATCTACCATTACTTATACGGCCATGTCAGACATCGCTTCATCAAACTTTTGTATAGGCCTATCTCTTGACGCTACAGCATTTGCAGCGGACCAAATCGAAGAGACCCCACCGTTTGTTGGAGGAATGTTGACTGGTCACTGCTCTCCGGAGCATCTTTGACGACATTTGCGTTGCGTTATGAAAATCGTGCGAATCACAAGGAGGCTGTCATTGAAAGATTCTTTTTTTTTTTGAACAACGGGAAAACTTCTGGAGTGGATAGTGCAATAACACGTGGCAATTGCCTTGATACGCCGCATGTCTTTTTTTTTATCCTACAAATCAAGCGGTATAAACAAAATCCTGAGGTGTTCTGTATGGTTAGGTGCACCGCACTCGTCTGCTGCACAAGAAATAAGAGTGAAAACCTCTGGTATACGTCTTGATTGAAAGCGGCACAGGTTCACACAAAACGCGAACACACACTCCTACCTCCAAAGAGCCTCACAAAAAAAAAAAACTAAATAAAAGAAAACAACAACCACCGAGGGAACGTGTCACACGCAGGACAGAAACAAGAAACACACGATTGGTGATGAGTAAATTTACTGCGAAGTAGAAATAATGTCTGTAATACATATTTATAATATGTATAATATGTACAAAGAAGTGAGCATCAACATAAGCAGCTTTGCCGTCGAAAGAAGCCAAGTAACTTTTTTTTTCATCTTTTATGTACAAGTCGAAAAAGCCAAACGTGTCGTCTAGCACAGTGCGTCGTCACTATAACGAAGATTCGGAGGCCAGTGTGCAATCCTGTAGTCGGCACCAAAAGAGAAACACTAACGCGATGAGCTTTGTTCACAGGGTCATGAATGCTGCGTGTTTCTGTGTGTGTGTGTCACAGTCTGCGTGTGTAATGTGTGTGCGCGACTGGGGGGTTTTGTGCGCCGAAGCGCGAATAGCCTGCGTGTCGCACCACCTCGTGGCGAAAAAAACAGAGTGCGCGAAGCCGTTAGCCGAAAAAAAAAAAAAAAAAACCCGGGACTGCTCACTCTACATCACGTCAGTGATGCCGCCGACTCGCTATTATAGGGCATGCAGGGGAAGCAAACCGTCGACATCACGCCGGTCAAGAATGCACGCCACATGCGAAGGCGGATAAACTCGAGTCGCAACGAATGCGACCGGCGACGGAGATATCACATAAAAGGTATTGCGAGCACCCGTGAGAGCTAATAACATTGGATGAAGAGGAGTGCTATAAGGACGCAAGGTTTAAGACTAGAGCTCACCACAGGTCGTCGACATCATGTCGGTGGGAGTCGCATGTGGCTATCACTATACGGGGGCGATCTTGCGCACATTTATAGCAGGTGGCCCAACTCCCCGCTTTTCGATCCAACTCGCTAAAGCCTGCCCCCCTTTTATTCATTACGACGTGTGTTTTCCTCTTTCCTCGGCAAGAGCCGACGTTTACCCTCGCCGAAAAGGTGATCCCTGCCATGTGCATTACACCTTTTCAACAACAACCGATAATGCGTGTTCCTGGTGATACGTCTCTGCAGTAAGTTCACAAACAATTCGCGCTGAAACAGAACCGGGGATTGCTTGAAATGCCAGACAAATGGCACCCGAAAAAAAAAAATTATGGTGAAAGCAGAGGCAATTGAAAGCAATGTTGCACGAATAAGACTGGTCAAAGACGATTCTTTTGTTTTACAGCTGAAGGTGGGCCATCATGTGCTTTAGGCAGAACGTACCGCTACGAGATTTTCTTTGATTATTGCCATTGTATTGCGCACACTTTGGGTGTACACAGTGGAAGTGAAAGTTGCAAGGATGGTTAGCGTGACTGCAGTATCTCTGCTTCCAGGGTCATAATCACGCCCATAGTGCATTACCTGAAGCTACGCAGAAGTTTACAGCGATCTCAAAATGTTAAATAACGAATAATCGGAAGCCAATTTTCGTGCCATCGCCTAGTTGCTTTGCTATCTGCAACCAGCGGCTAATCGGAGCTGTAGAACTCAAACCAAGGGTTTTGAACGCTCACCAACGTCATAATTTACAGCACGACTTTCTAAAGTCTGAACCGGTGAGCCAACTAACTCGTCTCGGGGTAACGACACACCCGTCTTTACCTTTAAGTAAGCGATAACTATCTTCTGCTCGAAACTTTTCTGACAGTCACCGTCCCCTGGCATCACGAGACAAGAGACAAGTGAGATTGGCTACTGATTAGTAATCTCACGAAGTACGCATCTCGCTTAAAAGTGCCAACTAGACAACCGTGGTGCGTACTATACGCAGAAATTACGGTGGTTGGTCTTGCATTAAAACAGCGGGGCTCAGAGTAACTTATGACTTCTTGTGACACCTCTTCAAAATTTAAATTGAAAGTAATGCCTAGTGCTTTGGTCCGTAACACTGCTCAATTTTCAGCCATGTCATCATCAACGTTTCTGCTTCAAAAACACCTGAGTCAGTACGAATGCAAGATTGCAGATGCCAGACCATCGTGCTATGCAATATATACGTGAGACGCACTGGCTTACTCTCCTATAATGCTTTCGCTGTGTTCAGCTGATATGTCCGCCAGTGCAAAAAACCGCACTGCCTTTCGAATCAAACCGGTTGATTTCTAGAGATGTGGTGACGCGATAAAAAAAAAAGAAAACGGAAGAACGCGGTATTCCTCGCAAAATGCTCGAGGTAATTACCACTAACGCCTAAACATTCGCTGGCTCACGCAGGAAAGATCGAGTCACGTAGCCATTTTTCCATTCTTTGGTGTATTTGAATTACATTTCGGTATGGTCTTTCTTGATAAAATTGATTTCAAGGGATGACCCACATACCATATCTTTTTTTATGTTAGCGTACGACGGTCACGCTGGTTCTTGCAGCAAGATTTTTTTTTTCTTTTACGAGCACACAGCGCAAACTTCTCTTCCTGTCATGCCCTACTCTAACGTGCGCTTTGAGACCCTGCTGAAGTGACACGATATGCTTTTTCTCTTCTTTCATTCGATCATCAATACTTCGTCACGTTACAGCCGTTCGCCTTTGGGCAATGCCTGTTGCATACGCCATACGTGATCAAGATATCCGGCTTATATAATGAACTTGAAAAATAGGTATTAAAGAGTCACGTTATTCACGTTGTCCATTCTGGGTGTCAAGACGTTAAACAGAGCGCAGTTCCTAACACATGTCTAAATTTTTTTGTTGCGTCTATTGTATGTATAAATTGACTTGGGTCACATGAATATGAACACAACAGATGTTCCTACAAATCAAGTCTCACTCATTGGTTACACACGAGAAACACGCAAAAATGTCAGACCATAGGCCGGCACCGGGTACAAGCTCGCAATTACGTTCGGAAATAAATTACCTACTCGTCACTAACGTACAATAAATTTCCCGCTCGACACACACAACCTCTCATAAAAAGAGAAAACATTCTTCCCATTCTGAGATGAGACGAACCACAACCTTTCTTGAATCTTCATGGTCGATCACTCCGATACCTTATCACATCCTCTAATCTGCTGCCGTTTGGTGAAATTCTGGCACACAACGGAAGCTGGCGCCACTGAGATTCAAACTCAAGGCGTCACAACACGATCGATGCTTCGTTTGATTGTTTTCTTAGAATTACGTTAAAATTCCTTCATTATACCGAAACCTTTGTCATCAAAACGTCGAATATGCGCTGTGGGGATTGACTAGACCGTTGCGAGGCTTGCGATTGTGCGAGCGAAATTCAGGCGAACTACGTTATTCTGCTCTCCTTAAGTCGCAAATTAGGCACTTGAAGAAAAGCCTGACCAGTGACTTCGCGCCTACTCTAAACGAAATCGATCGCATTCCTAATTAATGAACAAGGGCCTACAAAAGCTCATGAGACCAGTGGGTCAAATTTTCGAGCCGTCAGCATACGCCAAGTGAGTGGGCATGACCGCAAGACAGCCCAAAAAGTTTCGCACAATAATCTCTCCGCATGATCAAATTCAGCGTTGCTGTAGCAGGGCCATTCCTTCTAAATTCGTTAACGCCAACTTGCTTAAGGGCCACTAACATCATTAGAAAAGAATTATGCGAACTTGCTTGATTTTGTTACCATTTCTTCGACAAGTGTTCCCACTGCTCGGGAAACACACACTCTGTGGTATGAGCATTATGCCATTTGTGTTACATTCGCGCGTGAACACGCCATGACTAAATTGCGAATTCTTTAGCACCATGAACTGGTTCACAGTAAGAAGAGATTCAGATAGGACCCGCTCTTCGGCAAATGGCTTCAGGCAACACACTACGGGGAAGCTATGGTAACGCAAAGCTCATACCAAGAACGTTTGTATTCGTCCACGAATGTGACAGATGCGTACATTCTCTAAGAAAGCTTTTCCGCGTTCTTCTCCACCCTGACGTGATATGGCGCTATCTTTCCTATTCCACACATGCCACGCATAAGCAACAAATGAATGTCAGGATACGTTTACACTTACACAAACCTTAACTCCCGATTGTACCAGGAGTCCGCTACAGCAAAAAAATCTGACAACGTTGTAAGTACTAACCTGGTTATAAAATAACTTGGCTCTACGAAGGCTTTCTCTGCCAGGACACCTAATACAACTCCTAGAAGACCAGGAAGTGCTGAGATAACCAACTCGCAACGTCGTAACTTTAACGTAGCATTGGCCCTGCTGACGCGATAGTCAGTGATCTGTGCATATCACGTCGACCTGCCTCAGTTGATGCGGCTAAATGGAACAGCGATCGGTATTTGCTGTTTGGACGAATGGCTGGGCGGGAATTACGGGTTTGGTGGCTTTAAATGAAGACGGGTGAGTAGGTGACGTTGCCTTGGTCATTCGGTTCAGACTGCTATGGGCAAACTAGTCAGCGTGGATTATCTGCCGACATGGGAAACGTCATGCACCATTGGCGAACACGTAGGCGTGGCTGAAAAGCGCGCTAAGCTCACAACTTAAAAAAATTCTTTGTGTCAAAAAGTGAAACACACCCGCTCTGTGAAATGGTTTTACTCGATGAGCAGAATTCACTGCGGCGAATGCGAAGGGCGGAACGTAATGGGACAATACAAAAAGATTTGTTGAACAAGTTCTTAAACAGCAAGTGTTTAACAGATGACAAGTTTCAAGTGCTTACGTGTGAAAGTGATGGGGGGGGGGAGGGCGGCGCGACAGCTTTTAGCCTGCGGCAAGGCACTCCGAAGCGTGTAATATACGTCGGCGCGAAATGTCACCGGCGCCTCAATCTGACGCGCAGGAATCAACGGCTGCGATGCAACCGAAGGAAAACGAAAAAATGGCAAGACGCCGAGCGCAGCGTAATTGTCTTTCTTTGATGATGCCGAGTGCCACTATAGACGCAGCTTCGCCCCGAAATGTTTCGAGTATTTCAAAGCACATACTTTATGCTGACAGAGTCTTCACGCAAGCTGACCCAACGTCGGCGTGGTAGGTTAAAATCGGGGAAATAGCTGTCATGGGAAGTTTGAATTTGCCGAAGTGTGAGCGAATTCGTGTACGAGCATTACAGGCAGCCTTGAAACGAGTCGCTGAGTGTTGTGTTCCTGAGATTCCTGTGTACATGTGCTGATCGTGCCCACTGCAATCTCGCAAATTCGTGCCGAAGCAAAGAGATGTGGTCCAGACGCTTTGCTTTTAATGATAGAAGTTTCTCACTCACTACTCCTACAACCTACGCTTAAGCAGGATGTGCACAAATGGTAATGGTTGAAGTCACGAAAGCTCTACCGATGCTTCCTTAAGTAAGTGAGCTTAGACACGAGCGACGATTATTATTTTTTTTTGTTCTGTCTTCCGTTCTACAATACTACGGGCAAGCTTCCTTCCCTGCTATTTGCGTATACGCCAACGTGATCGTGGTATTGCTTTTTTCGCTTTGCTTTTGTCTTGCCGGCACTGGTAGCATTACGACCGACCACGTTTCGCCACACCGCCTCCAAACAGTTGCATAACTTGCAACACCTGACCGACCACGCATGCGTCAAAAAGCCGAAAGAGTGTCTAATTCTCTGGGAAGTAATTCGGTCATCCGAATTATTGTGCGCTTGCGTTCGCTCTGCGCTAAGGCTACATCTTGTAACGATCCGATCTTCCGAAGCATCGTTAACGAACCGACCTGAGTGCTGAAATACTTGAGAAACCTCTGAAACCGACATAGCTGTCGAGTGCGAATAGGATGCTTTGAACGTTACGCGCGTATATGCGAGCTACACGTCCCGATTCGTAAACAATAAACTGCTAGTCCTCCGGGAAACGTAGATCTTCGGCGAGATTGCACAACTCCCGAGCTCTTGTTAATTGGCAGGAATAAATAAGTACGGCTCGTATAAGGAGCAACTTCAACTATCACGAGCGAGGACGAGTAGCTCGCTCTTGTTTTTTTTTTCTTGAAAGCCTACGAATAACGCCCGCGTGTGCGCGCGAGTACATGTGCTCCGTATAGGATCGCTGTGAATGTGCCAGAAGTTGCTAAAGACGCGATTGGAATGGTGCAGAACCTGACGTCTGTGTATAACTGGAGCGGGGCACTCGCTATATAACACGCAAGCTCGCACTTCGAGTACCTGAACTCGTGCTTGTCCTATCCAGCCCCGGAGGGATGGAGGTCGGTACGTTGTACTTCACCACCCACTGTTCTCACTACGGGAGAGGCGTCACGGTTCGCCCGTAATTTAACGTGACGCGGAGTTGACGCGCAGCCTTGTTACGTCAGTGCTTTAACTCCAAACGACGTCGCGCACTTCTGTGTATGGTATGCCCTCCCTACGTTTCTTGGCTCGACAGAATGCAGCAAAGGTCAAAAGTACACGGGCAACGTGGATGCCTACAAATGACAGTGGCATAACGTGTCCTGTCACGGTTACGGGCGACCAAAGGTTGTACCTCGGTTCGGTGCATTGACGAATGCAAGTTACTTTGTTGAAACGTTAGTTTCAGCTCCGTATAAGCCCCGTGAGTGACATCGAAGAGTCGCCGAAACGTATAATGCGGAACCCTCGCACATCCTGTCGTTCGATATTGTCTCGATCAACACGCAGTAGCCTCGCTCACTATCTGCCGCCCCGGAGCAGCAGACGTGACGCAGGGGCTCCGCAACACACTGTAGCGACTCCTTTTAGCCGCCCACCCTGCGACGTGTGCACTGTTGACAAAGACTGCAAACTTTCAATCAAAGAATAAACCGCTCGCTTGCTCTCGCTGCGCAGGGACAGGGCCGCAGCTACGTCGATAAAGCCGAAATCTGATAAACTACTTTCTCGCGTTTGGGCGAGCACTTCGTCCTCCGTGGTTGCGCAGACTGTGTAACCACAGTTCGCCGACGGTGTAGGGAATGATCCGCGCGACAATTACGAACTAACGGGAGTGGGTGGGCGGGGGGAATCAGAAAAAGCACGAACCTTGAAATTGAATTGTGATGATCCTAGAGAAGTGGCAAAACGATATGCCGAGTGTTAGAACATCATGCCGCCGAAGAGATGAAAACGCTAAAACAGAAAATAAAAATAAAATGAAAACAACAACAAACCGCACGGGGCGGGAGAGTAGCCGTCATGGGTCCTTCGAGTGCGCGTACACAACTTCTTGGTGGCGGCCGGCGGCGGGTGGCCTTTCTCCACCCACGGAACTCACACACTCGAGCGCTCCTCTTTGGGTTCAGTTCGATGGGAGCACGGACGCGCCGAATTCAAAATATAAGAACGTCTTATTAAATCCAGGAGATCAGTTTCAAAGGTGCGTGTGGGGGCGCGGATTCACCGAAGCAGGCGTGTCCACTCTGCTCCGGCAGCTCTTCGTAATGCACACAACTGTCTCACCGTCTCTTACTTTCTGTACACGAAGGAATCACAGAAGCGCAAACAACAAGGCGCAGTACAGCAACAGCGGCTGCTGTGCCGTCGGTTTCCAGGAATGTCAGGTGACGAGCGTGGGCGCTGTTGTCCTCTCGAGTAGTCTTGGAAGAGGCGGCAGTCTCTGTCTGTCTCTATCACTCTCGTTTCGATGAACTGAAGGCCAAGCAGGAAGGAGCGACGAAAGGCGACCGCCAAACAGCCTCCGAGGCGTGACTTCGTGTTGGGGATTGCTCACGGCAACAGCGTGCGCAGGAAGAGAGATCGGAGTAGCACGAATGTTTCCTCTTCTCTCAATGTAAAATAAACAACTTACGTTCAAAGCTCACAGCGTAACTTTAAAACCTGCAAGGAGGGTAAATCCTCGACATGAGCAGTCGCGAGCTAGAAGCTGGCGCGTAAACGCCGTCATTTTCCCATGTCTAATTACTCAGCACGCAATCAAAGTGATCAGTAGGAAATAGATATTATGCACGTAGGCACACATTACGAATCTAGCAGGGCTATTTCTGTGGGCGTGTTTTTGTGTCCAAGTGCTCGTGAAGGTTTGACTATGGGATCCTGTGAAAATCGTCAAATGCTCTGCAAAATAGAAACGTTCGCGTACCTCACATATTGGAATAATTTTGGATTGAATTTGGAATTGCATTGCATTCAATTTTTGGGCTACTTGTTTAATTTCTTGAAAAACAGTGCGTCTTCGAAATACATTATGGCTGTTCTTGGATTGCAGTTTTCGACGCCACCTATCGAAAATGTGAAGATAAATTTCGCCGCACGAAAAACCAGCCATGCGAACAATGGCCATGCAGCTTTCACTAGCACAGAATGAGCTTCGCGACAAGGCGAACATGAAGTCAAGGTTTAGATTACGGCTCTAGTTTGCTATCATTTCACGACGTCGCTTATCTACCTCATCGGTTGGTGTTACAGCAAATCAAGCTATTGACTGCTTCAATGGGATACTTTGAACTCTCAAGATTTAGAGGTGTTAGTAAAGGTCGGGATGTGCGGTGTTATGGCAGGGCGGGAAAATTTAGCGCAACATTAAAAATACCTGAGTGTGATTACTAGAAAAATGCGCCTAGAAGAAAAAACACTAACTGTTAGAATGAGCTGACATGAAAATTTGACATGATTTATATTGATTTATTGCCCCGTGGGTCAGCTATTGTTCTAATTCTTGTCTTCCTTAAGCAAACACTCGCACTAAACGAGGTACCAGCAAGGAAGGAGATCATTAATGCTGCAGCACCAAGATCTTAGCAATGCAAAGGACCGGCATTGGCCAAATGTTGACGTTCTTCTGATTTGGTCCGTGAAAAGCGTTGAAAGTAACCGAGCTAGAGTGAGCAATCAAAACATGATTTGTCTTGAGGCTAGATCGAGACATCATTTTTCCTCTGCAGCCATTCTCAGAAAAACTGTGACATTTTGAAAACAGCAAGAGAGTTTGAAGCTGTCATGAACTGCACAAGAGTGAATTGTGCAGTGCTCAACAGAACTTAGGCCGTACTGTATTTTTGTTTTTCACAATTAAAAGATCACACTTTTCATGGCACTTCAGTATCACATCTGGCGCTTTTCTGCATCGCCTACTTGTTGATCTACAGAGCGAACGTTATGTGAGTGAAGTAACACAGCGCACACGGCCTTCTTTCTGTAGCTTGAGAAGGGCTGCCCTAAGACTGCCTAAGGCTGCCCTAAGAAACGCTACATGAATGGGTGGAACCTCGCATCGTACAGGAACTTCAGCATTGTTGTGCGTTCATTCCGTCGAACGGCTGACTATCTCTCTAAGTTACACAACAATTTACCGAGTTTTACGGAGTGAACCTGCAGGTGCTGTGGCAGTGAACAATTCCCAACACGATCACCCACAATGGCGTCGTTTCCGATGGCTGGGGCGTCGCCAGCCGAGGCTCTCGGTCGTCCGGGATGATCCGCCGACAGTTGGTCGCACATCAATCACCGGAGAGGCACTGAACGAAGAAGCGAAGGCAGCCTGAAGGGGAACCAGCTGGCGGGGTTAAAAACGAACAGCACCAATCACCGAACGCCGCCGCCGCTGAACACGACGGCGGCAGCACGCGAGCAGCCGCCAGGCGCACCCGAGCGCGGCCAGCTGCTGCCTCCGTCCGTCACACGTCCGAAGTCCGACTGGTCACCCTCTCCTTCGTGGCCGCCGACGTCGTTGTCGAAGAGGACGCCGGGCTGGTGGTGGCTTCGCGCGACTCGTCGTCTTCCGCTGGGGTCCGCGTGAGCCGAGGTCTGTGCTGCTTCGTCGACTGCGAGAACGCGGAACAAAACAAGACAAGAAGGTCTCTACTGTGTCACGACCCTTACTGTTCGGCACACGCACAAAGACTGTCAGGTTGATCCGACTGAATCTATGGCCTTACAACGACTGCAGTAAAGTACGCGACCGGGCTAGATGGTGTTGATCCATGATGTGTGACAGCGCGAACTTAGACAAAGGACGGCAAAAGAGACGACAACGCTTGTCTCCGTTTGTCGCCTCTTTCGCCGTCCTTTGTCTACGTTCGCGATGTCACACATCATGGATCAACGCCATCTAGCCCGGTCGCATACCTTACGCATCCGTTTACCCCTCCCGCGGTATAGAGTAGCCAACCGGAGATAATCTCTGATTAACCTCCCTGTCTTTCCTTTGCCTTTCTCTCTCTCTCTCTCTCTCTCTACTAAACAGCGCTTATCTCCGTTTGTCACATCTTTCGCCGTCCTTTGTCTATGTTCGCGCTGTCAAACATCATGGATCTTACAACGACGCCATGTATAGAACCGTCACATGCGGGAAGCTCTTGGGACACGATGTCTTGGGAACTTCGGTTCACGATGTTTAACGTCGCAATGTAGCATCTAGGCTATGAAAGTCGCCGTCGCGAGGGCTTTTAATTAATTTTGACGGAGACAGTTTTTTTTAATGTGCATGGATGGTATCCAGTCGTTGATTGTATTGCGGGACAGCGCCGGATGATATTTGTAAGTGTCGAGCGACGGCGTAATCCTGTCCGGACAACAGTTTGTCCCCGATTGTGGTATCGTTGAGCTCGGGGCCTATTCTCTATAATGAAAAAGTTAAAATGCGTGTCAGTATAGACAATAGAAACTTATGTGGAAGACCCCATGGCAGTGGCTAAAGCAAAGGCGAACATCTGCACAACTCTAATGTACAACCGTGTGTCGTAGCATATAAAGACGATAAGTAAAAGACGTGTTTGCTTAAACAAAAGAAACCTCTAAAATAAGATATAAAAACTGCATATATTACGAGTACATTTCCTCTTTTAGAACCCTCCACCACCTTTCCCGCTTCGTCTTCCCGTAGGAAACGGCCAACAACCGTAGATGCACCTAAATACAAACACACCAGTGTTTCTGCACACTGTCCTGGTTCGGCATTCACCGCAGCCAAAGATCGAACCGACGCCCTTAGCATGTGCCATAGCCAGTGAGGAAGTGTCGGGTAACCTCTTCAGGCCTCTCGACGGCTGAAAAGATGCATTTAGATTGTTCATGTTGACGTCTTTTCTTGCGATTTAAATTTATTTCTCATCACTTCTACGCTTGCAGGCACAATGGAGTTCCTTCTGATTATCTTGTTCGCCCCACGCAGTGGGCGAAGGCTATATTTGACTCAGGACCAATGCTGTGGTTGCAATGCTGTATGTAAACGAAATCAATTTTCAACAGATCGCCACATTTTAGATAAAAAAGCACTCTGTTGTGTGCCAATAGTGCTGATTATCCTCGGAAAGAGAGAGCAAGAGAATTTCAATTAAATTAAATTCAATTTTATTTTCCCTTGAATACAAGGAGGGAGCCGCCAAACTCTAATAACAAGAGTTAATAACCAACAACAATGGACTATTTAGATAATGCGGTTACATGCCACCTTACGACTGCTTCGACGCTGAATGCCTGGTTGAATTTGGCGTTTACTCAAATCGAACGGGCACTTCTAGTGTCAAGTTGAAAGTATGTGGGAACATGTGGGCACCGTTGAAGTATGAGAGCTGCAGAGCAATAAAGTGGGGGCAAATTTTAAGTAAATAAATTTTTAAATAGTTCGAAGTTTAAGACACGCCAAATGCAAAAACGCCCGTGTGCTTGTGTTATAGTGCACGTTAAAGAATCCCAGGTGGTCAAAATTAATCCGGAGCCTTCCACTACGGCGTGCCTCATAAACATAACTGGTTTTAGCACGTAAAATCCCAGAAAGAAGAAGAAGACACGACATTTTATTCGTACTTAACACCAACGTCACAAAATGTCCATGTACCGAAGAGGTTGAATTAATGGAAGTCAACTTTTTGCGATCGATTTCACTTGAAGTCTGCTTTTACCCGGCACTGTCACGGCCCAAGATGGGCGGTATCCGGGGTATTCAAGACTAGTGCGTTCAGAAATAACAAAATTGTTTCTTTTGCGCTTCTGTCTTCCTACTCACTGCATTTAAAGTTGTAGTCTCAGAGAGTAAATCTCTCTTAGACTACAACTTCGAAAGCACTGAGGAGGAAGACAGAAGCGTGAAAGAAACAAGGGCGAGACGAGTACAGAAGACTGGCGCTTGTCCAATGTAGGAGAAATATGGCTTAGTAGAACATTTTCTTGGGCGAGTTTCTCGGGCAAGTTGTTTCTTTCGTACTTCTGTTTTCTTTCTCAGTTATGAACCAACTCGCCCAAGAAATTGTACTACTTGAAAGTGCTGTAGGATATTGCATGTCCGTCTAATAGCGATTCAGTCTGCCAGAACATGACACTACTTTGAACTTCTCTTAATCATTACGCACCGCACGTGCTGTGCAGTTCAAAATAGTGAAATGTATTTTTCTCTCCTTTTCGAACTCTGTACAATCACTAGAGTCACCAAGCCCACACAATGTCAGAAATGTGTGAAGTTGCAATAATCTGTGCTCATTCACATAGAGTGGCTTGGGAGTGGCGTTAGATTGGTCTCCGATGAATCACTCACCTGAGCCAGGTCACCCGGATGTGAGGCACTGCGAAAGGGTTCTGTCCACGGGTCCGATCCAGCGGGCCATGTGCATGAACCTACACCCGCCCTGAAAAGACACACACACACACACACAGTCAATTCCCTACATCACGCTTTATAGTTACTCATCGACTGAAGCTAAAAAATCATCAGACGTACTAATGATTCCGGGACAACGTTAGGTTGAAAGTGGTGTCGTGTTTAGCAAATATTAGGTGTCCCAGGTTTATGTCATGACTCGAGTTACTAGTTTAGAGCTTGCCGCAGTAAGATCAGCAATTTTAGTCATTCATTTACCTACGGTACTGTAAGCTCTTAAGAACGCTTTACAGCGTGGAAACAACGCAAACACAAAGGAAAAGATGACAACCACAAAAACACACTCCTAATTTCGTTCAAAAGATGGCAAGCCGTTCTCATCTGTGAAAACTTCTGTGCTGCTATTATTGCACTCGCTATTTTCGTACAAAGTACAAATATTTGAAGACAACTATGTACATGAATGCATTACGATGGACTGTGCAAGAAGCAATTTTTCCAGGTAGTTGCTGGTATAATTCTGAAATTATATTGCGGCGCCTCATAACATTAGATAGTGATCAGTCACTAACGCAACCAACTGGAGAAGTGCGTGTCTTTGTATGTGCTCTCATTACCACTCGCTTAACGCCCGATATTAAAGCTAAACATTCCTTGCTATGAACATAGTCCTTCGATACTAAAGTATCAAAGGACTCGGCTTTGAGGCTATGAGGAGAACACTTAGTTTTAAAATGCTATAGCTAGTAACGTCAGAATTTCTGAAAGACAAGAAGCTAATTGAGAATGACGTTATATCGACATTCTTGAGGGTTCCCTGAAAGACATCTCAGAAAACGATGGCCTCGCTGCAGCCTATGAAGCAGTGTTATCGCGCACGTGGACATAGGTGGCAGTTGGTCGACCATGGCAAATAACCTCTCACCTCAAACCATGTCTTGACAGGAAATACTGCTGTGTGCTGTTTATAAAAAAATTATAAGAAACTATTCAAGAGTCATTGACAAAGCCAGGCGATAGCCTCGATGTAGATCACCAAAGATATGCTGCTACGCAATTTACAGTCAGCGCTGTCATGTCTTTTCCTTTCTTTTTCACGTGCCGTCTTTTCGCTCTGTCCCGAGAATGAACCAAAGATGTGGCTGGCGCGGAACCCCCAAAGTAGGAGCATAACTCCGCAAGTGCGGCTGAAGCGTCTCTATAATTTCTACTACAATGACGCTATAGCCCAAGCTTTCGCTCTAACAATCTTATCGCACATTCAATTGCGAGTTTCAGGGCGCATCAGCACGAGTACAGAATTTAAGTAAAAAAGCAAGTAATCTTTTGTGAGTGCATAAGCGGGCTTCAATGGCAATAATTGTATGCCTGATTATAGATAATAGAAAATCTCCTACCAGTAAAACCTCTTTAGAGCGCTCTTCAAAGGTTTCTGTAGCACAGCCACACTCTATAACAGTGCCAATCAAATGCGCCATTGGCAAAAATTTCAGAACACCGCGCTCGGCTATGCACCATGATGTGGTTTGCACGCAGCTCGTCAGCAAGAACGCTAATGTGTTGCGCGTAAAGCGCTCGTGCCAGTATCACAAGCCCGAATGCTGCATTGGCTCCGGTAGAGCCGGATGAGAGCAGCGTTACGGTGCGGTCACTTGGTTTCGTTGCGTTTGCGGCCAAACGCACTGCGCATCCCTGGAGAACTCTCCATGTGCAGTCCATGCATTCGCGTCGATACCGTGACAGCAAGACAACGTCAACGGTGGCGGCGCAACCGCGCCTCGAGCGTCCGGAGAATTGCTATTGTAATAAAACCGTTTAACGAGTCTGGCGGCAGTTACATTGCGCGTAGGTGTTCGCACGCATATTGGTACCTACAACTCGGAGGAAGTGGTGCAGGCAACAACGCATCCGTCACTGCGTGGCTCCCCACCATGCCTGTGCTGCGACCTCGAGAATCTGATCCAGTTAACTCAGTTCATGTGTGTGTCTTTGGGCGCCGTGGCACCACGCGTGTTTAGTTAAAGCGAATATTTATTGCAATTTATACTGCCCATAAGACTACAAAACTTGCCTTGTGTAATATCCTAATGTCTTGGTATCACTGGCAGGGCTTCGCGGCCCGCCGAGGTTTTTCGAGAAATATTAAAATGTACTCCCGGCTGAAAAGTCTCCTAACAAACCCGTGTGGACGACCTCTTTAAGAAAACTTCGCGAGACATCTGACACGTGTATAAAGTTTGATATCACAGCCAGGCTGGGGAGATAGCAGAAAAGACAGAGCTGCAATGTCTAACACAACCACTGGTGCTCGGCATTACGCAAAAGAGAGAGAGAGAGAGAGAGATAGGAGGAACACCGGCTGCCCGATAAAGGTGGACCAGGCCTAGACCACTACCTTCAAGATGGAGAAAGATCGTCACGTCTGATTCATTCGTACCGAGAGTTCCAAACGAAAGTGGCGAATACACAATGTAGCATCTGTATCCTCTTAAAAGTGTATTGCAGGCTTCAGCTCGACTGAAAATAGAAAATGCCGCCCTTTCCAAGAGCTTTCTTTCTAATGTTTTCTTTTTTTTTTTTTTTTTGCAGAAACTCCTGCCGGTCAATGCGGATTACTGGATATGCGGATCTGTGAGATAAGTATTCACCTTTATCAGACTGTCTTTCTACTAAGTTTCAGCATAATGGCACTGGGTAGTACACCACATAACAAACAAAATTTCGCAACACTTAGCATAATAGACTAGAGCACTGCACGGGCTCGGGCTTACCCAAAAGTATGGGCCCGGCCCGTGGGCCGGGTCGTGCCGGGTAGAACCGTTTTTTCACGGGCTCGGGCCGGGATCGGGCACGGCGTGTGCTTTTTGACCCGGGCCCGGGCCGGGCTCGGGCTTTCTGGTGGTGTGCATGTAACGTGCAGCGAGTTATTCTCGGGCGTCTCAACTCTTAAAAACATTATTTTTCGGTCTCGGGCCGGTTTCGATTCGGGCTCGAGCCGGGCTCGGGCCTAAGGTAAAGGGGTGGCGGGCAGGGCCGGGCGGGTAACGTAAATTATTTCCGGGCCCGGGCCGGACCCGGGTCTCGCCATAAAAGTTTTGATCGGGCTCGGGCGGGCAGCCCAACGTAAAAACGGGCCCGGGCCGGGCCCGGGCTGAAAAAATCGGCCCGTGCAGTGCTCTATAATAGACACAAGCTTCATAAATCGTGAAAAACTTATGAATGATGGAAACTGCTATATTGTTCCTCTTATCACTGCAAAAGTGGCAACATCGATGGCATGGACAAGAACACGAACCACATACACAGATAAAGTAAACCATCGAAATTTCGCCTCTTTAGTATGTGTGTTCAAGAACCGCTAGTTTATTCATGACAGGAGTGAATTGCAAACTTACCACTCCATTTCCCTCGTGATATCGCAATGCCTTTGAGATCAACCTAATGTATCCGGAGCGCTACTTTAAAGATCGGTCAGATTATAGCGTTTCTTCGCCGTAGTACAATAAATCATAGGTCATGTATCAAGGCAAAAGTTTGGGTTAGTTGGTGGGCCATCCTAAATACGCTTACAGCGCAAGGCTAAACAAATACGAAGACAAGATACAACACGGACAGCGCATGTCCATGTATTTTTTTTGTGTTTAAGTTTATCCTTGAGCTGCAAGCCTAGTCATATCGTCGACATTGTTGCACTGTCGCCTTGCCGTTGTCACACACACGTTCGCGTCAAACACAGAATTGCTCGCCGTACATGGAGACGTAGCACCATCGGATAACTTACGCAATCGCAGAGCCTGCACAATGCTCCGCATATAAAACAATAACTCGAATAGCGCATGGGGCCTGCATTAAATCCACAACAACCTAGAACGAAGAGAACACAGGTTCGATATCGGCGCACGCACTTCGTTTATATTTGAATTACGTATTCAAGAGAGTGCTCGCAAATTTCATTACGGCATTGTTAAATTACACACACATATTTTATATATACAGGCTATGACCAGTAAAGATAAACGTCATTCGTTTTAACGCTTGAAGCAAGTTGTGACGTAGATTGGCGAGTTCGCCAATGTGATTGTACTTTATAGATCATTCTGCAAAGGATGCATGACGCCTATGCAATGACTCGGCATCTGCGCGTTCCGCGAGACAGAAATAGTCAGCGCAGGCGTGCAAACGGCATGATCATGACAGGAAGCACGACTTGCAGTACGAACCGATTTACCGAAACGCGAAAATTGTGCTTCGTGGCCCGCGATCATGTAAAACTTGCCTGCTCGATTCCGAGGACTGCGTGGGCACCGAGAGCGGAGCGGTGCCCCCCTGAGCTGTGGCCGCCCTCAGCGGCAGGTCGACGGGCCGCGCTGCCGAGCTGCCTGGTGCTTCGCAAGAGCGCCTCTCGGCGTTCTCGGGGCTCAACAGCCTCAGAATGGTCTGCATGTCCAGGGCCAGTCGGTTCTCCATGGCCGCCACTTGCCTGCGCGTGGTAAAAGAAGAAAAGGCAACAGTATTTTCATCGAAACCGTTTGCCTTTGTGCTACGCAAAGCCTCAGAGGTGTCTTTTAGGAAGCATTTCCACGCGAATACGCATTGCCGATAAGCAGAGACGTGCCGTGAACGCCCTTCGAGATTTCGTAGTAAACACTGACTTCGTGGACGGTGGACTGCCTATGTTTGACATGGCGGAGTTTGTCTGCACGCAGTGTGCTTTTCCTAGACAGTTTTCAAATAGCGTTTTTCAAACAAGCGTAAGTGACTGACGTACCACGTAAGAAAACAGCCAAAATCTCTCGGCGCATGCTCTGTGCGCTAGTATCACACTGCCCCTCACGTACGCTAACCTAAGTTATACGGCAAGTTTTGGCGGCGGCCTGATACGTCGAAAATATTCGTCCAAGAATCGCCGCGGAGCGTCGTTGAAGCGCTGTTACCACTTCAGTCCGAGGAATGGCTTTGTGACGAACTTTCCCACGTCGATGTACTCAAGAAAGTTTCTCCACTTGATGATAGGTTAAATTGAGAAACATTTTAGAATATGAGGTTGGGAATGCAGGGTGCCATCATTGCACGCAAACAGCATGCTCGGAAGGAAGATCGTCACAATAATAAAGGATGTACTAGATCGTCATGAAAATGGACAAGCCAAAAAAGAAACGAGACCCAGACGGTTTACCTGCAGGCAATATTGTCTTCGTTCTAGAGCGACAGGTATAATATGATGCTAAGTGGTTTGGATATGTCCGAAGTACCTCTTGGTGGCGGCGTCTGTCTTAAGTACGTTGCACAGGCTTTCTCGTGTATGGCAAATACACCAACTGAAACCACAGCCGTTCTTCAATATAATTGGGATCACGGCTACCGACATACCGCTTACTGTCAGTGTAACCATTGCGTAACCATTAAGTGTACCGTTGCGGGACGGTCGACATTAAGGCCCAAAGCCCTACATTAGCGTAAGCTTGAGATTTGTACGTTGCCTACATCCTTTCATTAGCCAACGGATGGGAGTTCCGATGCATATGCAAATCAAAAAGTAGGCATACTTCGCACGTGAAATATCCCTCTGTGTCCCTCAACGTGTTTGGCACGCACATTCTTTGATGGCACAGTGATCTGAGTGGTGCACGTTGAGTTATAACATGAGGTAAGTCATTGATTCGTTCGTAACGAAACCAGTGATAATGGTACACAACCCATGTTTATTTCTTATGCGAAATCGTGCTTAATTACCACATTTCCACTAAATCGCCATTGATTTCGATACACTTTTGCATTCGGTGTCCAATTTTCAAAGCACATTCAGAAGAAAGGAAGGAAGCAAGAGAAAGGCAGAAGGCAGGGAGGTTAACCAGAATAACGTCCGGTTGGCTACCCTACACCGGGGGAATGGGAAGAGGGAACACAAAGATGACAGGGAGAGAGAGGAGGGAAGGAAAGAAGGGAAATGAGCGGTTAGTTCGCTGAAGCACATTCAGAAAATATAACATTAAGTATTGCAGATACCTTCATTGTGTTAGCAAAGCATTGCAGATAGTTGGCTATAGTGAAGCTAATTGCTGCATGTCGCGTTTTGGTGCTTGTGAAACGGCTAAGCGAAAAAGTGAGCGCACTTTTCGAGCACTTCCCGCACATTTTAATATCGTGATACAGCTACAGAACAGTAAGTCTAGAGCTGTGGTCGGTGGCGTGAAGGCAGAGCCAGTGCTCAGAAACCTGACGAAAGCAGTCACAAGTTCCAGCAGGGATCGATCGCCCTGCTCCACGCGCCTTGCGACACCGTTGAACATATTCTAGTAGAATATCAAAGTATGCATCCAGCGATTAATGTAGGAAGTAGCGGGATTGTCCGACACGTTACCTTTTGAGGACACTAGAGGAAACATAGAGATTTGTCAAATATGGCTGGGAGACTGGTGGCGAAAGGTAAGGGAAGAACGAGCTTTGCAACAAGTGCCACCACACCGTATCAAAAGAAAGGATGATGGTGATGATGATCATCATCATTATTATCATCACCACCACCCCCTAAAGAAGTGGCACTTGGAAAGTGGCAAGTGGTGCAGGGAGGGCACCAGCGGGCGTTCTTCTTAAGACGCCAAGGACGGAACTCATGGTGACTCACCTGGCCAGCTGGTCGATCCTGGACTCGAGCACACCCAGCCGGGCCTCGTCCCCGGCCGGAAAAGGCGGCTGCGGAGGAGAGACCCCGCCCGCTGGGCTGCATGACACCGGCAGCGTGACACTCGAGCTGGACTGCGCTGAGGCCCTCGGCGCGGCCGCCGCCGGCAACGACGACTCCCTGGTCGACGCTACCGACGGCGGTGCGCCCGACGCCTCGTCCTTGGGCGACCAGCCGGGGCTGCTGCGACTCGATCCTGGACGCGAGAGAGAGAGAGAGAGAGGGAGAGGTAAGAAGGTTCTTCGCATAACTGCACGACAGAAAGCACTTGCGAGAGTGAACTCTGGTACCTCTTCCACTCGCTGACGTACCAACTCTTGCTCATCAATCGCCGCTTAATGTGCACGTTAACCGTCTTGCTCTAGCAAGGCGCAGATTACTCGGCTTCATGAAACCTCTTTGTTTGACGCGACGCAGTATTGTGCTGCCAACTGGCACGCACTCGGTGAATTACAGCTGTTGCCTCCGAGATTTCCGTGCACATATGTGCCGTCTTTTCCACACAATATTTCTTCTCTTTCGTGTGTATTCGCGCGTGCGTGCGTGCACGTATGCATGTGTATGTGTGTGTTTGTTTACATCTGTGTGTGTGTGCGTGTGTGTGTGTGTGTGTGTGTGTGTGTGTGTGTGTGTGTGTGTGTGTGTGTGTGTGGTGGTGCGTGCGGGTGTGTGCGTGCGTGTGTGCGTGTGCGTGTGTGCGTACTTGTTTCTGTCGCCTGCAGCATGTGTAGAAGGAGAAGTAGTGTTGCTAGCTACGGGCGCACCTATCCTTGCAAATACTGCCAGCAATAGCTCTAGCCGAGTGCCATTTATCAAGTGAGGCAGAGCCCGTCAGAATACGTACATGGTAGACTAACGGCGAGAAGGGATTCCAACTGGGGCGCACAATCCACCATAGCACAGCACCCTGCTAGTTGTTGAGAGAGCTCTTGGTCACACTGACTAATATTTGCTAGAGTCTGCGCAATATGATATTGAGCGTAAAGTATGAGATGAAGCATAGAATGGCCCCACACACAAGAGCAAGTGACATTTTGTGCCCGCGAGGACACTGGACATTCACGAGAGAGTTGTTTCTGCTCTCCCTCACGTGCCTTCTTGATGCAGAGCTCGGCTGTGAATGGTAGGCCACGAAGGGCAGGCTAGCAGGAGTGTGCAAGAAATGTGACGATCATAGCGCTCCAGCAGCAACAAATCTCTTTTGCTGGTCCTTGACGTCAAGCGCTCATCGAAAATGAATTCATTTTGAGTGCGCGCTCCGGCACACGTCTCTGTAGAATGTGACGTGCGCCAGATCCCGAAACGGCTATACCCACGTATATATCCCGCGCCTGTTCCGTGCTTGCGCCCGATTTGCAGACACTGGGCACTTCGCCGCGGCGCATCAACAGCGGGCCGTTGTCCGGAGAGCTTATTTCGGCCACTTGGACACGTTCCAGCTATACAAGCTGGGCGATCGGTTACGGACGATATTTTTTGCACGGCACTGCTCAAGCCTAGGCCCCAAGAAACGCATCTGCCTACCCCTGTTTGTGTGACCTGCGTACATTCAGTCTAATAACTCTATTACCATAGTTATGTCTTTCATTTCGTACCTAACCCTGATCATCACTGTCAAGTATGTTGCGGGGGAAGAGCCGTCTCAATTTTCAGCACTTCTTAACATAACCTGTCCAACCTGAACTTGCAGGACGCAGTCAGCCAACGTATGACTGGCTCAGGTAAACTTGCTTTCCTTTCGGTTGCCAGCGATGTTGTACAACTATAGAAATGAAAATGCCAGCTATAGTTGTAGGGGTGCTATCTTTTCTGTGTTGTTCTCGCCAGTAACATTTGATTTGTTTTTTTTATGTCACTTAACGCTCTTAGTCCGATACCAACACGTTGCCTTTGTTTTCGTACAGTAATTGATCCATAAAACAATCTATAAGTATGCCCATCTCTCCCATTTCCAGAGTGTTTCTATGTCTTCAACTTTAGGCAGTTTTTGGGTCTTCACTATGGGTTATAAATGGAGGTAAGGTGTGGAGAGAAACACCATTCTAAGTGCTTCCGCCATTGCAATGAGCAAATCGTATTTCTCAAGTAGAATAATCTCGGAATAGGCTAGTTGGTTCATCATGAAAGAAAGTTTTCATGTGCTTTCTTTCTGTCCTCGTCCTCTTCGCGCTGAAAACTTTCGTTCGAATATCACCTTTCAGATGCGTGAAATATCGATAGAACGGACCTTTGGGGATGATCCGCTGCTGCGCCGTCCCTCAACAGAGGCTTATCTGTAATTTCCAAAAAAATTGCTTCGCCTTCTGAATTCCACGACTGCTTATGCACGACACAAGTTTCAGTTTTGTATTTGGACGTGTCGCAATGTAACAGGCCTACTTACTAGCTAACATCACTTCGACGTTATGATATGTCTAGAAAACGAGAAATAAGCAGTGCAACGGAAACGACACCATCGGAATTTCTCGTCTGCTAGAGTACGTGCCACAGTCAGCACTTCCTTGCGCTCCTGTGTGATACTTACCGCACAGCCTTTACTGCACTGAATATTTCAAGTCATGGCTAACGATCTAGGAATGTCTTTGCTTTGCTGTGCGCTGTGCAAAGGAAACAAAATTTAGAAGAAGAAAAAGTGCCAAGAGCTCGTAAAGCTTCTTGAACAAGTAGTAAAATCATGCTTTCTGTATAGAACAGAGCAAAAGACACAGCAGCCAAGTCATATAAAGGCATAATTACTTTCGGCTTGCGCAATAAACTGTACGCGCTGTAATCTGCCGAATGGCTGATAAACGTGGCTGTTACACGTGCGTCCCCACAGAGGCTAGATTCACGGCGCGTTCCAGCACCGTCATGCCGTAGGAAAATGTGAAGGATGGGTAAGGATGTGCACGAGCGTGCGAGATACAGCTGCCGCACTTCCTGTTTTCTCAGCTTCACATTAGCTCTTAAGGACCCTTTCTGTGGCGCTCAGGATCACCCCTTGCGAAACGTCGTTTTACTCCCACTAGAGCACATAACGATGCACTATAGAGCGCAAATAACGGTACTCGTTTTATAGCCCACAAGAAACGCGCACACACAGCAGAAGCTGTCTTGACTGTGAGCATAAAGTATACAGCAGCACTTCGTCAGGACGTCTACCTTTTCCACGAATTTTTTTTTCGCCGAAGAAAACCAAACGTCTCTTCGATACAGAAAGCGGCATCTCTTGAATGCCATGTCTACTGGTGTTGTTAACCTCTCGAACACTGTGCTTCATAGGATTATGAAGTTTACGAGCTCCTATACCGGTGCAACAGCAACAATTCTAGATATCTCCCCTTTTGCTTAATTTCTACACAACGCATGGAGAGTCTCAGTTCTTTCCGTGCCGGTCCTGGAAAAATGCATTACCTGTGCCACCACGCACGATACATCAGCAAAGGATCAAGCGTTATAGTGCCGGGATGCGGTGCCTTTGAGATAACATACGAGCTGTCAATCTGGGAAGCCACACAATGAGTAGCTTGTTATGTTGTCTGTCATGTAGCGGCACGCCTAACAAAAAACATAACGGGAGGGCACGGCAGTTAACGGAACAATGTCCCCATTCCGCGCAGCTTCGAGGAGATGATGAAAAAACTGATCAAGCAATCTATAATCATAGCAGATAACGCTGTGGAATCTGCGCAAGTAGTGCGGCCATGGATGTCGCCCTCCGCGAGTCCCGCGGAGTGAGACGCTTTCTGCGGAATAACTGCTTCATATTTTACGACTACAACTTGTGGACGTACGGTTACGTCAAATCACGTATTATTTCTGCACCTTGGTGCTTTCATTACGCGACGTACTATGTTTTGGTCGCGAGTGCATGCGGTGCGATGTGCCCACTGGTCGCAGGTACGTGTAACTCCGCCCGTTCAATGGTAAATAGGTTGAGATCTGTGACACTTCTCATGTAATCATCATCATCATCAGCCTATATTTACGTCCACTGCAGGACGAATGCCTCTCCCTGCGATCTCCAATTACCCCTGTCTTGCGCTAGCGGATTCCAACTTGCGCCTGAAAATTTCCTAACTTCATCACCCCACCAAGTTTGCTGCCGTCCTCGACTGCGCTTCCCTTCTCTTGGTATCCATTCTGTAACACTAATGGTCCGCCCGTTATCCATCCTGCGCATTACATGGCCTGTCCAGCTCCATTTTTTCCTCCTAATGTGAACTAGAATATTGGCTATCCCCGTTTGCTCTCTGATCCACACCGCTCTTTTCCTGTCTCTTACCGTTAGGCCTAACATTTTTATTCCATCACTCTTTGTGCGGCCCATAACTTGTTTTACAGCTTCTTTGTTAATCTCCAAGTTTCTGCCCCATATGTTGGCACCGATAGATAATAATGATTGTACACTTTTCTTTCCAACGGCAGGGGTACGCTCCGAGTCAGGATTTGGCAATACCTGCCGCATGCACTCCAACCCAATTTGAGTCTTCTGTAAATTTCCTTGTCATGATCTGGTTCCCCTGTGAGTAATTGACCTAGATAAACGTACTCCTTTACAGACTCTAGAGGCTGACTGGCGATCCTGAATTCTTGTTCCCGTGTCAGACTATTAAGTATTATCTTTGTCTTCTGCATATTAATTTTCAAGCTCACTCTTACACTTTCTTGGTGAAGGTCCTCAATCAGTTGTTGTAATTCGTCCCAATTGTTGCTGAATAGGACAATGTCATCTGCAAACCGAAGGTCACTGAGGTATTCGCCGTTGATCCTCACTCCTAAACCTTCCCAGTCTGAGAGCTTGAATAATTCTTCTAAGCATGCAGTGAATAGCATTGGAGAGATTGTGTCTCCTTGCCTGACCCCTTTCTTGATAGGCAACTTTCAACTTTTCTTGTGGAGAACCAAGGTAGCTGTGGAATCCTTGTGGATATTTGGCAAGATATTCACGTATGCCTCCTGTACTCCTTGATTACGCAATGCCTTTATGACTGCTGGTATCTCTACTGAATCAAATGCCTTTTCATAATCAATGAAAGTCGTCTAGAGAGGTTTATTGCAGTCCGCCGATTTCTGGATTACCTTATTGATGACATGAATGTGATCAGTTGTAGAATATCCCTTCCTGAAGCCCGCCTGTTATCTTGGTTGATTGAAGTCAATTATTGCCCTGATTCTACTGGAAATTATCTTGGTGAATATTTTATACAGTACTGAAAGCGAGCTAATGGGCCTACAATTTTTCAGTTCTCTAACGTCTCCCTTTTATGGATTAGTATAATTTTGACATTCTTCCAGTTCTCAGGCACACTTGAAGTTGTGAGGTATTGCGTATAAAGGGTCGCAAGCTTTTCAAGCATGATTTATCCTCCATCTTTTATTAAATCAACTGTTATTCTATATTCTCCATCAGCTTTTCCCCGGGTAATGTCTTGCAAGGCCCTTCTAACATCATCGCCTCTGTACCCTGTTCATCACTACTTAAGAAGAAAGTAGCTTGACTGCTCTAGGTTCTGTACAGGTCAGTAAAGAATTTTTGCGCTGCTTTTACTATGTCATCGAAATTGCTCATGATATTACCCTGCTTATCTTTAAGTGCATGTAATAAGTATGTCTTATTTGCGAGATAAAAGTATGAGACTTGAGAATACACCTAGTTACAAGACACGTACATACTCATTTCTTTCATATGCGATGCACTATTTTTTTTTTTTTTTGCGAATAGGAGCGCTGAGAGAAGTCTCTCTAGCCTTCGTAGTGCTGCCTGCTATGTAAGAAACGGAGTATTGCAATGTTGGGTGGCGACGACCACGGATGCGACAGAATTACAGCATAGCAACGCCCACTCACGGCTCATCCTGGGTGACACACCGCGCCCCGCGGCCGACGACCTCTGGCGCTCGTCGCACGCACGTCCCGGACTCAGCGACCGCTGACCGTGAGCACCTGAACCAATCCGGGATCCCGCGTCAACGCAGGGACTGGCGCCGGAGCTATGCGTCGCGCCGGGCCCGGTTCCGAACACAGCGGTGGTCAGGTTCGCCACACTAGTGATGGCCCCTGCGGGAAAGCAAAGGCTGCTTTTAGGTGGGAAGCAGTTGGCGACTACCGTAAGCTGTTTCCTCGCCTCTTTTGCGCGACACGTAATTGTGCAGCGAATCGCGAAGGCTGTATGATAGCGCCGACGAGATTGGGGACTGATTTCATGCTTGGAAACACTGGCGTGCGGATGTTGTGCGGGCATAAAACCTACCTAGGTAGACTTCATTGAGGCGCGAAATACATTTCGCGAAAAAGGACCAGGAGAAAGAAGACAGTGAAGCGCCCAAAAGAGCTGCGCCCCGTTGCCGGAACTGGTCGTCAGATGCAAGTGTTGCAACGTGTGGCGTCTTTTTCGTTTCAGAAATTGCGGCTTCACTGTCTTTCTTCTCCTGTCCCCTTCTCACGAAATGTATTTCGCACCACAATCAAGTATACCTAGGAAATCTAAGCACCAACTTGCCCAAGAAGAAGTTCTTTTGGATGAAACCTACTCTTTGCAAAAATAATAACTGTGATAGCTTGCAATGTTTTTTTTTTTCAGTACTTTTTATGGAACGTCAGTTATTTGTAAAATACGGGCACGTATACTCACTCCGCCACACTTTTTACTGTTATCAGAGATCTTCAAGGAAGTAAATAGTACTTTTTGCGATGGATGTAATTGAACATTTTCCTTCAGTGTTTATATACGCTTCCCCACTTGCGAATATGTGCTACGGTGACACCCTAGCTAAATATTTCCCGTAGGTTATGTACTTAGAAAGAACTGAAATTTGTTCTAGTTGGTACAGCTTCATCGTTGATGTGAGAGACGCGAATCAGAACACAAAAGAGGAGACGTTGTCCGTCCTCTTCCCTTTGTGTTCCGCTTGGCGCCTAAGACACCATTGAAGGGTACTCTGGCTTCTTGGTATTCCCTAATTCACTGACGTATGGACAGGGTGAAAGCAGTCTATGTGGTCGTCCCTTCTGCCTTCGTCGCGTCTTTGCCACGCTTTCGATGAGCCACTCGTAGAAGGTAATCGAACGGCGCTTCAGACAGGACGAAGTAATACGACAAACACAGCGCACCAGGTCTTTACTTCTAAGAATGCACCAACCAGCCCAGTTCAGCACACTCTTGCAGCTTATTACTGGACGTAGATATCGGGCTTTCATTGCTATCTATTTCCTCATAATGCGTGGCTATCAAAAGCTCATCTAGTTTCTATATCGCCTATCCTTTGGTTAGGAAATTCTGACAACGCTTGTTAAACGAGCAGAGTCAATCGAATTACTGTCAACACTGAAAGAAGCCTTTTAGAAGAGTACTAGATAGTTTCGGTAACAGATCAATACAAACCAATTTAGGATATACTATTGTTAACTATCGATGATTGGTAAATGTCAGAAACCATTTAAGCGAAGCTGTCTCTGAGGCGTCCGGAGGCTTTAAATGCCGTAGGTGGTGGCGGCGGTTGAACTGCGGAGAGGATGGTGGGGGCGGTGAGGAGGGGTCAGAGGTGTGGTGCCTATCGGTTGGCACAAGCGATGACGTCACCAGGTCACGGTGGCGAAGGGGAGTCAGCAGGCGTGCCGGGGGGGGGGGGGGGGGGGGCATGATGCACCGGCGCTCACTCGGCCATGACGGTAGAGTGTATGCGAAACCTTCGCTTACACCAATTTCCACCGTGCGTCAAATCTCCATGATTGTCTATTATTGCGATAGCAATTATATGGACACTCAAAAGCAGATTTCTGACGTCGGCGTCGCCGTCGCCGTCGCCGTGAGGTTCCGTATGACGTCATTTGGAGAAGAAATCGTCGCCGCGCGCCGAACGCTGTATGTGCGAGTGAAAGGGCGCGAGGGGCGCGTCTTTCACGGGGAGTGAACGCACGGCGGAGAACAAACGCGCGTTCTGCGCCGTGCTCGCTTAAGGGCTGCAGAAGTAGGCGTCTCTGTTCTCCTTCACAATCACCATGTATGTAGAGCAAACGCGCCTTCTTCCGACGAGCGAGAGGCCGTGGGGGAGGGGCAGGGAAGGGAGGCAACGTTTAGCTGCGGCACGCAGTGCCTATTTATATCAGAGGCTCCGGCAACAGTCATCAACGCCGCACGCATTTTGAGCGAACGCGGGCAAAACGCAGATGGCGTCGACAACAGTTCTGCGTGTTGCCGATGCTGCTGCATGTCCAAGTTTATACAGCTGATAAAGCTAATATCATTACTCCGTATAGCTCTCTACAAGTTTGCTATCGCAATTGATGCTTCGCCTTTCAGGTGAAACTGCGACAACTTTTTTTAAGGACAAATAAAAGTTGTCGCAGTTTCACCTGAAAGGTGAAGCATCAATTGCGATGCTTCAACGGCGACGGCGACGGCGACGCCGACGGCAGAAATCTGCTTTTGAGTGTCCATATAATTGCTATCGCAATAATAAAATTATCTCAAGAGTCTTATAAACCCCCTTGACAGCCGGTGTTACTTCTGGCAACAGCTAGCCATTGTAATGGTCTGTCGAGAGGCTCGTGAGTTTCTGTGGTCTGCCACTGCAAACGTTGGAGTGTTCATCGAGTTTACATCGATGACCACTACATACACGCCTACTGTGATACTAAAGGGTTTACGATTACCTATGGCGCATTCGTGACATACCGATTGTAAGCGTATTAAACAGAACGAATGTTCACTAGATTGAAAGCTGGACCCCGATATTATTTACGAGCACGTGGCAAAAATATGAGTGAGACGCAATTTTCGCAAGTGAAGCTCCTACCTGACGCTTCGTACGACGCCTACCACTCCAGAAATAACACTTTCTCTGGCAAACTATCACTGGTACTGAGGCGTTGCAGATTTCTGGCCAAGCGAAACAGCGATAGTATATGCAGAGGCGTAAATCCTCCTTTCTTTCTTTTTTTCCTTCCTTCTTTTCTTTTCTTCTGTTTATAAGTTTTGAATTTTTTTACTTGATTACTTTTTTTGCAGTTGACGCCTCTTCTTGGTTTGTCGCAATACTGTGTATATATGTATATCCACACGAATTTCATACAGAGGCAAGTATAGTGATGAGAACGCATTTTCACCATTCGCGTACTCTAAAGCGTACATTATTCATTTTCCTGACAGACTGAATAAACTTTATTAAAACCAGCAAGAGGTGGTGGCTGGGCCTAGGCCTCCCACGTGGGGGAGTCTTCCTGTTATAAGAAATTTGTTTTGAAAGATGAAGGATTCATACGATATTAATCTACAACTGAGACAAACCAGGCCATTTCCTCAAAGTGAGCTATCCATAGGGCTTACTACAAAAATGACAGGAGGAGACTTTGGCGCAGCGATACTTCAGCAACCACGAGAACGATGGTTAGTACGTACGTAAATTTGTCTGACCTTGTACTTGTGACTTCAGATGTTTATTTGGGTTTACTTACAGCGCTTTACCTGTATTTGTTGGCCTACATTTTTAAGAAATCCTATTTTTTCCAAAGCTTAAGTCAAAAAGACCATGCACACGCGTATAATTATTGGAACTTGTTGCAATTATAACGCGATATCTTGTTGGAAGACGAACGATATCCAAAGTCAGGCAAATCTATTACTGTAACCATCATTCCCAAGCTGGCTAAACCGCCGAGCTTGCAGCTTTTATAGACTCTATGGTGCCAGAGTTCGCTCTAGTAATTTTTGTATAGGAAACTCTATATGGAACCATCCATGAGGAAACGAGCATCTGTGCTCAATAAGGGCTTTTGCACATGCCTGCGCGTGCGCTAGAAGTAATCCAATGTGCAAAAAAAAAAAAAAAAACTTGGGAGACACTTAAGCTTCGCCTTTAAGAGTAGAACGCGACAGCAATAAAGGGTACCCTGACTGCTCCTCTTGCTTCCCGGCAACTGCAGCTTATGCAGCCGTAATCTTCACCGCTATGCACGAAGGCGAGCTTTCTGGTTCTTTTTTCTTCTTTCCCTCGCACGGCTGATGATGATGATGATTTATTGGCATCCCCTTTGAAACGGGGCGGCGACAAATAGTCACCTAGCCTGCTCCACGCTCACCTCCGGCTGGCGCGGAGACGAGCGCCATCTGGTGGTGCTGCAAGGAACCGCGCGGCGCACGCGGTGAGCGCCGCTCACTCATTGGTAGAAACACGACACGCGCCGCGCTGTGATTGGTAGACAATTTTCGCTCACAGTCAGCGCACGGACAACGCCGACGACCCGCGTAACGGGGCTCATAAAGCTATCGCTTCAATAAACGGTGCTATCAAGATCAAGTTTGCCACCGCCGTAGAGGCTCACCGGCGATGGAGTTGAGCGTGCCGTTGCGGCGTCGGGGCTCGACGCTGGGGCTGCGGCTTCCGGCGGCGCCATGCGCCTCCTGGAAGTCGTAGTTCGCGGGCGTCACGTCGAGTCCGGCCTTCTCGGGCGAGAACTCGAGAATCCCCCGGCCGGACTCGGTGCGGCGCCCGCTGCCCGCCGGTCCGATGCCGCCGTCGTCTTCGCCGTCGTCGTCGTCGGAGAAGCCCCCGACGCCGCCGCCGCCGAAGCCGTCGTCGCAACTCGACGAGCCGCGGCGTCCCCGCCGCCGCCGTCTCCGCCGAGCCCGCGGATACTGGTACGCTTGGCTCCGGGACTCGCCTGCAGAGAGTGAGAGAGAGCATATATACAGAGACTGCTGTTATATATGAATGACAGAGCGCTGGCAACCGCTTTCGCTGGGGTACACTTGCTGGCCCCATGTTGTTTTGTTTTCTCGTTTTTTTTTTTCAGGGCGAAGCTTTCTTTGCGTCTTCTCCTTACTTTCCGGGTGCTGCTGCTTGTTCGCATGCGCCGGTGAGTTTCTTGCAATACCTCCAGATGGCGCTCGCCTCCGCGCATCCCGGCCGGCGCCGTCGTGGCAGCGTTCAGTTTGTGCGTATGGCACGTGCTGTTCTTTCTTTCCTATGCGATAAAAATACAGGTGCTTGACTGTGGAGGTCACGTGCTTCGCTTACATTGATTCCCATAGTGCATAGGATACGCATATTTGTTCTTCATCTTTTCGCCTATCTAGACAAAGAGAGTTATTGAAGTACACAGGCCGGAGGGACCGCTTGTTGTGATACTGTGCATCCTCCCACGTGGACTCAGTGCGCACTCTCTTCCTCTATCCCTTTTTTTTTCTATTCCCCCTTTTCCTTACCCCAAGTGTAGAGTAGCAAACCGGACGCTCGTCTGGTTCACATCCCTGCCTTTCCTCTCATTGCTTGCTCTCTCTGTCTCTCTCTCTCTCTGTGTGTGTGTGTGTCACTCTCCGGACTAAGAGAGAGAGAGAGAGAGTAAACACATTTACGTAATCCTTAGTCCACGCAGGCATTATATAAGCAGTGATATACTAGGGTTTCATTCATACATTCATTTTTCCTTCACACGATGAACTTCTACAAAACATATGTAAGTAGCCAAAGGTTGGTGGAAGCCCCTAATCAATGTACATATATCGGAGCTACAAGAAACTGTCAGCCCTTCCACTGGGGTGGAGATGGAAGACCAGCGAAGCTGTACTATGGTTGGAATTATGTATTTCCAATTATGACTATTAAGATGTGATGGTGTAATTGGTTATTTGAACTATTAAAGAATGAGAAATATATATAATCCGGTGGTATTAATTTATTTAGTGACCACAGGTACCATGGCTTATGGTCGCTACGGTACACCACCATAGGGTGTACGGCAATGGTTGGCACCACGGTGTAAAAAGGAAGGTGATCCGACGGCGGCGCGAGGCGCGGCCACTTAGTGTGTGACTACGCACGCCGCTGCCGCAAGGGGTAGCACATGTTCTGGGGGTCACTTTTTCGCTCGCTTTGCTGGCGCTTTTATGGGCACGCGCGGCAGAAGTGCTTATTTTCGATGAACATATGTCGTTCGCTTGCTTAAAACGACTCTACTTGGTTGGAGGAACGTCCCTTTATATTTCTGCCGACATTGCGATTGACTCCGACGCGGCGAGCAGTGGTAAGCGCAATGCGCCGTCTGCTCGAGCAGACGACGCGTCTCTCTCGTGTTCGAAATGATGGTATTTTGACTGTAAGTGGCATGAAAGCTTCTACCTGCTCAGGATTTGGCGTCTAAATAACGACAAATTGCATATCTTTGGGTATGGGTGTTTAAATGCTGACAGAGGTCGTAAATTATCCACTGTTGCGCCGCTTCTCCAAGGCCTCCTGAACACGTGCGGCCCCTGGCGGTGGCGCTCACTTCCGGTCACACGAAGTGGCCGCTCTCTCGCCCCAGCACGGGCGCGCCGTCGGAACACCTATCTTCTTACACCGTGGTTGGCACGTTCTTCATAAACACGTCACCAACGCCACGCGCGTTCGGTGCGAACGCGGGAAAAACGCCGCCGCCGTCGACAACAGTTCTGCGCTTTGCTTGTGTGACCGCACACACCCGCTGTCAAAACGCTGGCGTGAGCGAGCGCACCAGCAGCAGCGGGCGAAGGTTCATGCAGTCTATCGCTTCAACGGAAACTAAGCGGCGAAAGCAAAGCGCATACAAAGGTAGGAGCCGTGTTGCAGATCGCTTTCAAGATACGGTGCGCGCGACCGCCCGGCGCCGCGCAAAGTAAAAGTTCCTCGCAGAGCAGAAGCCGCAACACCTCCCTCCCACACTGCTTTCCCGTGGTCTCCCTTTCGCGTGGGAGATTGAGTCGCCAGTTTCCCGTCTCTGGTTGCGTTCTTTCTCCGACCGAACGGCAAGCGGCCGGGCCATGGCGACTCGTAAGGGCAACTGATAAGAGCGCTAGCACGATGTCTACGTGACGGAACGGCTTAACGCCGTTGTCGACACTGTTAGAGCCCCGAGAGAGTCGGCAGCACAGGTTGCAGAGGCCGGCAGGGCTGCGCGCATGCACCGCAGTGGGGGAGCGGGAACGTACACGCACTGTCTAGGGTGCCTCGACGCCCTCCTCTACCACCGCTCCCCTTCCACTGGGAAGTCGCGTTTGCTCTCGGCCCTGCGTTCGCTCCCCGTGAAAGCGCACGTCCCTCGCCCTCGCGCGTTTTCACTCGCACATACAGCACACGGCGAATGAGAGTTTTTTAGGGGCGAAGCTCCTTAGGGTGTGGGTCTGTCCCTCCTCTGTAGTATTTAGTAGTAGTCGTCGTCGTAGTAGTAGTAGTCGTCGTCGTAGTAGGTAGCCACGTCTACTTTTATGAGAAAAAAAATTCCGAAAGTTCTGTCCGTAGCGGAATCGAACCAGGTACCCCTCGCTTCCGAACGCGCGGCGCTAACCACTACGCCACGAAGCGCACATGGACACACGCACCACGATGGCAATAAATACCCAACATTAACGAAAGACTGCGCGTTTCTAACGCGTTTGTGCTAGCGCGTTACGGCCCGTGTAAGACGCTGGTGTAAGACGCTGTGGCCTCTCCGCCTTACCCCCGTATTCATAAACGCTGATGGCGTCGGCAAACGCGGTGCACGTTCCGGCATGTGTAAACGGCTGCGTAAGACGCTGTGGCCTCTCCCTCTTAGAGAGTACTGCACGTTTCTAACGCGTTTGTGCTAGCGTCCCCTTAAGCGGGAGATGGTGCAATTATAATGAAGGACGCTGTTATAAAATAGGAATGACGTCACATATGGCGCGTGTCATTGGTGGAAGTCAATCGTTCGATTTAGTGCGGCGAGACTGGGCGAATTACACGGAAGATTCACGGTTTACCGATGATTCCCTCCGGAGCTTCGCCCACTCATCATCATTCACCCCGTGGATATGCGGTGTTTTTTTTTTCTACATCTGGATGCGACCATCGAAGAGTGAGCTATTAACAGCTTCGCTGTAAAAAAATGTACAAAGGTAGTGGTTAGCGAAAAAAAAAGTATGTCAAACCATGCAATCACAGAAACTAAATCTTTATGCACTTAATACGCATATGTATATGCGAAAGCGTGCACATAGAAGAACTTCTTTATATATATATATATATATATATATATATATATATATACGAGCATGTATAATCTTATATACATAACTCGCATGTTACAAATAGGGCAATACAGGGAGCGCGCCAGCTCTCGAGGAATGTGGGGCGAAGGTGGCCACGTATACGTGACAGGGTATCCTTGAGTTACTTTTGCGAGTGGGCGCAGCTTCATAACGAACATGGGCGTTATCAGTATAATTTCTGAAGTGACTGTATTGTGGTTACACCACGTTACCTTGAACAGTTGTGATACTCCGGTTGTTTGTAAGCGATCGCACCAAATCCATTCTTTACCCAGGGTTATCCTTAATTTCGTTCGTTTTATAAATAAGTTAATGAACAATACGGATAGAACTCATGATATATTACGAAATCATCTATTTAACGCAAAGTAACGAAACTCTCTAGTGAATGGTTAACAGAAATATCAATGGATGTGAAGACCACTAAAGCATTGCAGCAAGTTGAAATAGCAACCTAAAGCGCGGAACACGTGTATTTCAGCTTTGAACAAGGAGCCCTATCGGCTCCGAAGCGTCTTTCACTAACGCGACTTCTTGATTTATTCATGGCAGAGGAATGTGATGCTGCTATTCCTGCAACAAAATATCTGTACGTAGCTTCTACAAATCACTAGAAGCAAAATTAAGTGCGTCAGCTAGTGCCTCGGTAAGAAGACAAAACAAACCCGTACCTACAGCACACCGTCCTTGGCATTCTTTCTTTTGCGCTACGGACATAGTAACGGTATGAAGCCAACTGAGGCCTGTATACTAGTGTGCTTCCGTACCTTCCTCGGGCGAACTGGCCGGCCTGTTGTGCAGCGACTTGCCCCGGAATAGATCCGGGTCGACGCCCTCCTGTTCCTCGTCGCGGAGGTTGAAGGTGATCTCGAGGTTGGTGGAGAACTGGTCGAAGAACTCTGGGTACATGTCCAGCACGTCCAGGAGGTCCTCGCGCAGGATCTTGTGCAGGTCGCAGTAGGTGAGCGCACGCACGTTGCACGATGACTTGCCCACCGTGCCGTACAGGCAGCCGTTCTCACCGAAGATGTCGTCTTTGCCTGCGAGATAAGCCGGTCGGCACGAAAGTGGTGCTTGTACGTGAGTTCCAAAGTGCGAGAGAGCGCAGGACAGGTGAGAACGGAAACAATACAAGCGCTGACTAACAAGCAACAGGGACTTCGTAGCTGCAAGACAATAATATAAAAGCGCGCACAGCCCCACGCATGCTTTCAACTGTCATCGTCAAAGTTTTCAAGATGCCCCGATAGTAGAAGGTTATAAATAAAACACGCAAAAAGCGGCGCGTCAAATTTTGAATGTTGGTGGGAGTTTGTCCATCTCTCATAGAGATCTGTATATGTCAGAGGCCACGGCATAGTGTCCTGTCATCGCCTCCGAGATCTAGCCATTGTAGCGAATGTTTCATTCCGTCCTGTTGCCTGATCTCGAAGGCAATATTCGTATATTGTCGTTTTGTACTAAGGTCGATGGCGACCAAAGGATACAGTCGCAAATACACCGGTGTTAAGCTCAGAGAACTTGCGTAGATGTACCAGCCAATTACGTTCGCTCATTTTCATGACGTCATAGCGAAGGTGAACTTTCGATATAGGCGTCCCTCAGGAACTATGTTTCCAACGCGAAGGCGCTCAGGGCAGATGCAGTGGAATTTTGAGGCGCAGTGTAGCTTTGTGCGGCATTTTTTTTTTTTTTTTTTGCCAAGTGCGCTCTACCTCAGCCGCTAGAGCCACGTGGAGACGTCGAACACACTCCCAGTGCAACCAATTAGTGTTTTGTCTAGTAGTGACGAACACCGTTCACGTTATTGTGACATCTTTTATAGTAGCTAGAACGTATTTACACTACACTCGAACTCATTACCCCACCTACTCACGGATGACGCACATCATGGACACACACAGGCTTTACAATAGCAGCAATGCTTGTACATTTGGCCTGCGCGTTTTTCAGTAATTGTCAGCAAAAATCAGTCATTGAAGCAGCACTAATAAGCATACTAATTATCATAAAATTCTGTATGAAATAAACCGACAAAGGAAGTATAAGCAGAAGCGAAGGCAGTAGAGAACAGTCACTTGACTTCTCTATCGGATATAGTCAAAGGCCACAACCGAACGGCTGCTATTCAAGCATAGCAAATCGGCAAAGTAACGTTTCGTCTAACAAAGTAATGTCTGTCACTCGTTTTTTCGCTCTTAGTCCTAGCAAGCGTCACGTGACGAAACATCCGACTGACAACGATCGATAACCTTGTTTACAAGCAACGAAAGACAAAACAACGCGCAGAAGTCCAAGGCCGCGGCTTTGCAGCTAACGGCAGTAGTCGCACTCCGTTCCCCTCGGTGCGTAATCGACTCATTCCTGCCTCGCATCTGAATTCAAGGTAATGGACGTAGCCGCAGCCCGGCCACCAGTAACGCCGCAGGAATAGTGAAAAGAAAAAAAAAAAGAGAGGTCAGCGCGCACATACGCACACATCTATCCTGCGAGAAACCTCGGCGGGCCGCGTATTGATCCCGAGTTTAGTGGCGTCCGTCGGGCTTCGTCATCGATCCCGAAGCTTGTTTCCCAGTCGCGTCCTCCAAACACAGCGCTGCGCGACTGCTGCGAAGAAGCCTGTCCATGCATAATGCGCATGTACGGAAAAAAAAAAAGAAAGGCGCAGCCGCTAAGCGAAACCTAACTGAATGCGGCCAAAAAAGAAGAAGGAAAAAGCGTGCAGTACAATATAGCGTGTGTAGTGGGTGGACTAGAGTTATTAGCTGCCGCACGCAGGGGGGCGAGTGCCGGAAGTTGCGTGGCGTGCGCGGTGACCACGTGACCTGGTCGGTATTGTGGAACGAAAGGCGCAGGTCGAAGAGAGCGAGAACTTCCGCTGCTTTTTTTTTCTTCTTTCCTTTTCTTTTTTTTCAGATATATGGCAAGATGCTCCAAACGCGACTTGAAATTCGTCAATTAAGTTTTCAATTTTTGCTTTATATCAGCAGCTTTTCGTCAACGCTTAGGTGTCCATTAATTCAGGTATTAAAGGACGGACGAGGCATCGTCACGACAGCTCTTTAACTCCCTACACCAACGGAAATAACACTTACACTTGCGCATTCAATACTGGTTTTAAAAGCGAAGCTTTTAATGCGAAAGCATTATATGCCCCGCTATGCGAAAATCCGTCGTAGTCGGCGGCGTGACCGAATGATGGTACTAAAGATGGTCGACGGCGCAAAGACTAAAAACAAGTAACAAAAATGCTCGGATTGACGTCAGATTTCTCAGGGAGGTTCCTATAAACAAAGTAAATCAATGGCTTTCAACAGAATATTTGCTACGTTTCGATCTGGCTCGGAATCGAATCCGGGCCTCCGGGGTGCGAGACGAGCACGCTTTCCTGATGCCGCAGCGGCTCCATGATTCTGCTTGACTAAAGGCGTGCCCAGTGCGTGTGTCATTGCACACGTCACGTCGCAGACATCTGACTAAAGGTATGGTCTAGTGCGTGCGTCATTGGGCACGTGACGGCGCAGGCAATGGGGAGGAGGTGGCGCCACGTCATGAGTATATAAATTGAGTGCATAAAATAAAACTAGGAGGACGCTTAAGCTTCGCTTTTAAGAGTATAGAACGCGATAGCGTTATCGGGACCCGTTGGCATCGCATCTTTCGCATACGGCAAGTAGGCTTCATTCACTGGAACATTGAACGTGGGAAAGGCAGCTTACAAAGACCAAGCTTACACCGATCCTCTTAAAGTCGGCTTCACTTTTAAACGGAAATGCATTGCTGGAAAGACGCTTTTCCAAGGGCAATATAAGTGGTCCTATACTAAAATGTGAAGACCCTAGCACCTTTTAAATGCGAAGCATTTCTTGCCGGCGGCTATGTCCGTCCCTCCCTCCGCCGTACGGCGTCCACACCCACACGGCGCATGCGCATCCTCCTCCACATCCTCTCCTTGTCTCATCTCCTCTCGGCATTCCTCCTCTCCTCTCCGACGCTCCTCTCCTCTCCGGATTGCGCAACGAATGGCAACACCTGCGGCTCCGCGCGCGATAATGCGAAGCAGCTTAGGTTAGAGGCGCGACGATAGGCGCTGCATACTCCGCTGGGGGGCGCCACTGTAGCTCGCGGTACGATGAAGCGCGCGCGCGCTCCCCTCCCTCATTCTCCTTCCGCAACGCCGCGATGGGTGCCACGGAATGCGCCAGCGTCAACGCCAGTGTAGCGCCGTGGACAGCGCCGCGGGGAAGAGGGCTCGAGCCGCTGCCACGAAACGGCAGCGGCGACAGGCCGATCCCGAACTTCGAGTCGACCCCATGGCTGCTTCGCATACTACTCAGGGTTCCCCTACGGGAAGATGGTGTAATCTTTTTATTATTTTATTAATTGTTTGCTATTGCCCCGACGCGCGCCGGTATGGTAGAAGTGCTAGAATGAAAAGCATGTCCGCGCGCCTGAGTAACTCAAGCAGGCTAGGTGACTATTTGTCACAGCCCTGTTTCAAAGGGGTTGCCAGTAAACCATCATCATCACCGCGGCAACGGCGGCGCTGGCCGTGCGGGGGAAAAAAAGAACCAGAAAGCTCGCCTTGGCGCATCCGCGGCAGCGGCGGCGACATTGCATTACTACAATGCCCGAATGAAGCCTTCCGTGTCCCTTTGTGTGGACATTCAATAAGCACAAACTCGTGTTTCGACTTTTTATGCACTCACACAAAGCTGTATATCGATTCCAACTCGTTAGATATTCGGAGTTTTTTTCCTGTCAAACTCTAAATGTGCTAAACAACCTACCACCCGTATTAACAACACAATCGTTGACTTTTACTGCGTTTTTTTTTTGCTGTTTTGTTTCCCTGAAGTGTAATCTTGGCGCAATTAACAAAGTTAACACTTCTAGATTTCTAGATGTTTGATCCTTTTTTTTTGTTCTCAGGATGGTAACAATCCCACAGAATAATATTTTATAGTTCCCGTTTGGCAACACGAAAGCCGACGACGACGCCTCCTCGCATTGAGTCGCACTGCAAAACTGGGCAACGCCATCAAGCGCGCTGTAAAGACCGGGACGCCCACCGAGGATGGCCATGACGATGTCGTCCTTGAGTATCTCAATGGTTCCACGCGAGATGAAGTAGAGGCCCGTGATGACGTCGCCGCGGTGGACGAGCGTGTCACCCGGTGGCGCGTGCGTGGTCTTGAAGCGCATAGAGAGGGCGCGCAGACAGCCCGGGCTCGCCCCGCGGAACGCCGGGCAGTTGTTGAGCAGGTTCCGGTTCAGGTGGAGGCAGATGTCCGCCTGAAGGCACTCCGGAAATCCCTGCGAATGACCGGCACTGGCATCAGCTTCGTGACGACTCATTAACGTCATCTGACGCTTATCCCGCGTGCTTTCACTATACAATGAGCTCCGATGTCGAGGACCGTGACACGAATTCGAGAGTGGAAAGTCCGGCGCAGCACATACACACGCCATTTCGTTGAATACAGCTTGGGGCGTTGGTAATTGGTCGTTTTTTTTTCTTTTTTTTTTCTTTTTTTCAGACTCGTCTGCCACTGTATGACGCTCGGCTGGCGCGTGGCGCTGCAATCTATTGAGTACGCAGGAGCGCCAAATGACGTCATTACGAGGCAAGTGGATGCGGATGACAAGGGCTGAAATGTTTCGGGGACGACAGAACGTGAGAAAAACAATGAACGGACTAACCTTTGACAATAATTATAAGGCATATATGAGTATGAGGCGGACAGGAACGTGCAAATAATGCGAAACCATTTTCATGCAGAGTTAACGTTTCCATAGTAAAGTCGGAAGTTAGCAAAAAAGTAGGGAAAGGGACAGGCAGTGTGAATGACCACACCGGTAGCCAGCCGTAAAATGCAAGTTTGCTCAGTGCTTTACCAAACACTTTCAGTCTTCCGCATACTTGGGCTCCCGTACCCGCATGTAATTCGGGTAATATTTAACGTCATATTTGATTAATGTACCTATAGCAGCACATTTTGAACATGAATACTCTTACATCTATCCGACGAGAAATTAAATATGCAGAATGCCCCATGAACGACATTAGTACTCGCCTTGAGCACCATGTTCATGTCGATGCCGTTGGTGTACGTCCAGGCATGCTGAAAGTACTCCTCGAGGCGCTGCCTCAGGGGGTTCGGGATCTGGTGGAATCGAATGAACTCCTTGACCCTGAGCAGCTGCGTGTGGTACCGGGCCGTGCCCGAGTACAGACGCTGGATGATGGCCGATACGTTACCGAAGATGCTGGCGTACATGAGTGCTGCGAGACACGGCATCGGCAGACACCGGGGGACATCATGTTTGTGAAAACAGTACGTGCGAGAACACAATACTCTTTGAGCTGTCTAAATTATAAGAATGCACTTTTAGACGCTACGTGTTAATCCGCACGTTCCGCTCTCTGATCCCGTTACTATCAAAACCAAACTTCGCTCAGCGAGTAAATATGTGGGCAGTTTTGTGCCAATAAAGTTGTCATACCTAAACGCTGAATACAGGTGGTGCGTCGTACGATAAGATAATATGCAGATGAAGGTAGGTAACATTTCTCTGCAAACAGAAGCAACAGTTTGAAGAGTCTTTAACTCATGACAACAATTTTGTGCATCATCAGGCAACCAGCAACGCGTAAGCGCGTTTTACAAAGCACAGCTGATGCGATACTTTACTAAACGGCTACGAGCCCAGTTGCTGTTATTGAAGTTTCTTGTCACGAGGCTGCGGCGACACGCAAGCAGGCAGGCGAGAATGCACGAAGTTATAGATGCAAATTAGTACAACCGTTGCCGCCAGCTCATGCCCGTAAAAAGTCAATGGAAAAAAACATAACGAACGTGGTAATACACCGAACGTCGGCTATGGGTCAACGCTTAAAAGTAGATGGCGGGGGTGGAGGCATATGTATACTCACATCCGATGAGCATGACAAGGATGGAGAAGATCTTCTCCATGTTGGTGTTGGGCGACACATTGCCGAACCCCACCGAAGTGAGGCTCGAGAAGGTGAAGTAGAGTGCAGTGACGTACTTGGACTTGATGCTGGGACCACCCTGCGTCTCGTTGATGTAGAACTGGTGCGTGGCGTTGGCCAGATGGTCGAGCCAGCCGATCTTGGGCTGTCGGTAGGGCCGCTCGGCATTGGCGATGGCATACCAGATGCAGGCCAGCCAGTGGGCGATCAGCGCGAACGTGGCCATGAGCAGGAGCAGCACGGCGGCCCCGTACTCCGAGTACCGGTCGATCTTGCGCGCCACGCGAACCAGCCGCAGAAGGCGCGCCGTCTTGAGAAGACCGATCAGCGTGGTCGTCTGCGTGTTTGGTGGCTCCCTTTCTTTACACCGCTCTCTCTCTCTCTCTCTCGGGAGAACACTGGCACGACCACCCTTAGCTACAGTATCGCTACCTGCCTCTGTTTCACGGCAACCTCTATCTCTCTTAACTTTACTGCGACGCGCGAGCTTGTTTTTCCTTTCCTCTTTTCTTTTCCAAAGCGAAGGACAGAGCCAGTGCAGTCGGTTAACTAAATTTATCATGAATGCGCTGTTCCGTGAAAACTGACAAGACTAATGACTTCCGCCATTTCAGCCACGGTGTTGCGAAGCGAAGAGAAAGACGCATTCTAGACACTTGATTAATAAAAAATTCGGTTCTCCTAGAACAATGCCGGACTGCTTTGATCTTAAGATAAAGGCAGCCTCTGCGTCCTTGTCTTCCAGCGGCTATAATTAAACACGAAAGGATGAAGTCTTTATAGCGTTTAACAAAACTTGACTGGACAGCTAACCAGCTAGCTGGCGATAAGTTGTCTGTTCTTAGTTTCCTCCGTTCTTACAAATTAGCCGAGTGCATATTTTTACAGGGCAACGATGAATTCGTCTTAGGTTCTTTATTCATTAGACATGGCGTCAATATTAAAAAAAAAGCGTAACGCTCACTTCACTACTTGTACTTTACAATGGAGCCTTGGTTACCTTTTCTTCAACTGCATGCGTTTACGATGAAAGGACGGTATCGTCATATTGTGCTAATTATTTTCTACTTGGCCTAATATACGAGCAATGACTCGACTATAGTACAACGCCCACTACGACTGATCCTCACCTACCACGTTTCTACATTGGGAAAACGAGTACACTGCGCCTTCTTGAATGATATCGACAGTAACTCTTCCACAAAAGTAGGCGGTACTAATCTAATTTGCCTGAAAAGGCGCCCTTCTCATCTCCTCTTCCCATCTCCGATTACTACTCTTTAGCAACGCAACTAATACGTCAACTAAGGTGTTAGCCTAATCGTTAATCGGTTCTAAGTACTTGTAAATCAGGCTATCTCAGTACAGGCAGGTGCTACTCAAAAGAAGCAACGTCCCTAAGACCCGATCTTTTCATCGCCAATTCGCTTCTACAAAACCATAACTTCCATCGGCTGGCCTATCATCTCATGACCTGCCAACTAAACGTTATCCGGAGCAAAAGTAAACCGCGCACCGTAATAATGCTACTCGTATTACTTCTTACCTCATTACCGTGAAACCTAAAGAAGGTTGCCACTTTCATTCTTCCCATATCTAGCACGTGATGATATTGCGGCCACCCTGCGTCTTCTGTTGCAGAAGACGCAGGGCGCTTTTTCCGATGTCTCTTCGCATCTTGTTGTCATGCCGGTATGTCAGCACGTGCTCCGAATAACGGAAATTCAGAGCAATGTTGATGTAAGACTTAGAACGAAGAGTGGCTGCCTTTGTTTCACGTATCGTAACCTCGACAGCACAATTTCCGACGATTCTACGACTGTATTGCAATTTTTGGAGGGTCAGAGGAGCCATGGTTTGTCAGAAATCCCTGAATGAATACGCCGTTGCTTTGTAGAAATATGCCCTGTTTATTATACACGAGATGAAATGCGCGCATAAAGCGAATTTCAGTGGGGTTGGTAATAAATTTATAAAGCTAGCGAATCATTTATGTTAAGACAAATATTATTAACTACTGCAAGACAATTTATTCGACAAAAAAATGACGTACGCCAGGCCACAAATAAATCGCTTATGCACTCGTGTATACATGAATAGTGATTGTGTCGTAACCATTCCCACTTACACATCTAATTATGACGTATTCTTGGTTTTCTCAGATATTTTTTATATGTTTCCACGTGACAACATTAGAGACATGGTTTGAACTTCATTTTCAACTTCACGACCTATTCTGTCGTAACAAAATAGGAGGCCTCTTCACTACCTCCGCAGTTGCCTCGCGCGCTACACCTAGTCCCGACCCCGTTCAAACACTATCCGTACAATGAAAGTCTTTCAGCTATGCAAAAAGGACGCAAAAAGGTCTCTTTTAAGGGTCATACATGTGCACTCCTACTGCTAGCTTTTATAATGGGGCCTGCCTCGTAAAATGTCTGGTTTTATGCTGAATCTGGAGTGATGCAGTTTCATAATTATCTGCAGAGAGAACCACGGAACCAGTTGCAAAGAATGCAATAAAGAATAGCCTAACCACAGCCGAAGCGCATGCGATGAAACATCAAACTTCAGAAGCTACGTATTCTGTCACACGTAATGACGCGCGGCTAATGCTCTTCCATAATATATCTTTACCCTTAATGAATACGCACTATAGAGAGCGGCAACCAACTTCATCTACAGGAGCAAGATACACGAGTCAGCTTTGGCTGACGGGAATTTATGCGGCAAATCAAAGTGCACCTACAGCTGTAGCATACACGAAAAACAAAACCGATGACGTAAATACAGAAAAAAAAGGACATCGCTGCAAAAGAAGTCATTAGGAGCTTTGAACTGGCTGCGAAAAGCTTATGTACAGTCTTTTCCAAAAGAAACAGAGCCACCTGGAGAGACTGCATTGCCAGGCCTTCGGTTCGTCACGTTGCGGTTAGTCACGTTGCTGTTCGTCACGTTGCGCTCTGGGAACCTCTGGTGTTAGAAAACACTGAGGAGGGAGGAAGAGGGTTCGCCTCCCTCTCACACGAATGCGAATGCAGCGCACCAAATGCGAATGCAGCCTGGCTTGAAGTCCCACAGTATAATGTGCAGTCATGAGCGCAGTGGCTTCGTTTCTTTTGACAAAGAGTGTACAGGTACATGTGTGCTTAACATCGTCTAACGCAATAGCACTTCTGTGCGCTAATGCCTTTGTGATACGAGGCAGCGAATGTGCTCTCTCATGCTTAACTTCAGCTTTTAGCGAGAAAAGGCAGATGCTTCAGACGGCGAGTGCCAATTTAAGCGAGCCTGAGCCAAGTGAACAGTCCGATGAAGAAGCTGAGAGGCGGCAGCAACTTAATTTTTGCGACGGAAGCGAACAAGCGGAGTATGTAGTCAAGCAACAAACAAGGCTGAGTCCTGCGACTGTTGCTCTGAGCACGTCCGGTGGACAGACAAAAGTGAGCACGGAACACCAACGCCACATTCCAGCGAACCAGGCAACGAACGGTCTTTGCGGACATGCACGGCTGCAGACACGCAGGCACACAGACAGGCAGTTCAGGCAGACGGGCTCATTTACGAGGCAACCAAGCGATCACCCGGCTACGATCACGGATTCCCTGTACCGGTAAATCGCTGCAGTTCCTTACGCACAACACACTTTAGTGGTCTGTGTGAGTGTTGTGGAATTCAAAAGGCTTGAGTGCCGACAGTGGCGTTCTTTTCTGTTCGTTTTTTTTTAAGAGTTAGCATATTTGCGACGATGCAATCCTTCATTCAATTGACCGTTGGTCCTGAGGTGTGCGAGGAGAATGTGCTGAGGCGGTCATCATTACGATCATCACCCTATCTTTATGTCCACTGCATGACCCGAAGGCTTATCCAAACAATCTCAAGTTATCCCTGCCTCGTGCTACCTTATTGCAAGTTGCGCCTACAAATATCCTGACTTCATCACCCCACCTAGTTTTCTGTCGTCCTCGACTGTTCTGAGGTGGTATACAGGAATTAAGGGGATGTGGTGAGGAGGTTTTGAAGTAGTGAAAGAATGAAAAGTGAAATGTGGTGTGGTGAGGATGAAGGTGGGAGGGGGGGGGGGAGGGGAAAGTGGAGGAGGGACCCACTTCCAGCTGCGTACAACAGCACATATATAACTCATACAAGAATCTGTGCTAAGCCTAAATATGTGCCAATGAGCAGCTCTGTTCTCCACAGCATGACGCAATGAAATAGCAATGGTACCTTATTAATGCTATCAAATTTGTTCGCTTGCCATCGGCTGTCGCAACCTGCGTCATGTGGGCCTCGGATCCCACAGTTTGTGACGGTGATTGCGTAATCTGTCCTTCATTAGAAGCCGTGTGGACGCGGCGCGTAGCTCTTCGTCAATCCGTTGTAGCTGTTTCTGCGAACCGTACTTGTCTGCGTAATATGAATTTTGGAAAATAACCAAACTCTTTCTGCTTCTTTCACCGCCTTAGGACGGCTGCTCGTCGTTATAATTTCTGTAGTTTTCCTCAGAAAACACCGCAGGAGACGTTCGACTCTATGACGAGCCTAAGATGTTACTTTATGTTCTTCGGCTACAACCGACAGGGCCCGACACTACCTCCAACCCATTCATTTTCCCGCGTTCTCGTACAAATGATTTCGTACATATCATACATATCAATACTAATCGAGCACTTCTAACGCCAATGCACCAGCAGCGCCGCCAAGGCTAGACAAAGGTGGCGATCTGCCAACAACCGTATGGCTCTACTTGCAAACAGCACCGACAGTTAACGGCTGCTACCGCAATCATCGCCGCGAGGAGTAGGTGGCGCGTGGGCGCGCTCCGCTAACTGGGGAGGGGCTACCGTGCTGCTCCAGCCCGTAGCCGCTCCCGCGACGATCGCCCACCGTGCGGGCCGCACAGGCCGCCCCCGCACGGAGGGAAAGAGAAACACCGGAGTGAGTGCACGCAACGACACACAGGCAACCATCATCACCAACGCCACCACCACCACCACAGATTGTTAGCGCATTTGTGCACGCCTATTAATAATGACATTATCTCTACACTGCTGGAAGTATGACCCGTCTGCTGCCCTCAAGATTGGGCGGCACTTTTAAAGGAATTGAGGAGCTTCAGAAACGACGAACCCGAAGTTAGCGAAGGCTATCTACCCTGCGTACAAAGAATGTAAGTCCTGCGCAAGTGCAGAGCTATATACCGAAAATTTATTTCCTGCCTCTGTTATTATTATCTTATTTTTTGAAAAGGCACACTGATTTTAGCTTAAGAAAGGCGCTAGTGGTTGCTACTCCTAAACCTCTCTTTTATTGAGGTGCAACAGCGACTCGTAAAGGATCACTGTGACACCACACGTGCAACGTGAAACATCATAAGCTACAAGGCTAAATCAGCTCAAGCCTACAATACGAGGCCGGACGCAGCGTATAAAGTCAAGCATTTATAATAAAGCTGCAACCCCAACTTTCTACGTTCAAATGTGCATGGTTCTGAGAAACTCGCCCAGTAACTTATTGCAGAAGAATTACTCGCTCGGGGAAATAGTCAATCTAAAACGTTTTGATGCGCGTGTTCGATGCTGCATATCGTATATCCATTTCAAGCTTCAAGAAACGTCTCTACGATGCGTCAAATGCAAGCTGTCCACTTTTCGTTCCAACGCAGCGAGATTGCGCGGGTCAATCGCCGGGCCAGCGTATATTAGAGCACTCGTAAGCAGCTGGCTGGAGTGATGACCGTTAGTTGCAGATGCTACCCTCCCTGTCACGATGGGTGTCGCAAGCGCCGCCGCGCGGGGAGTCTCGTGTAACGTTCCTCAGAAAGCGTCGATAATGCACTTTCACGGCTCTGAGCGCCGGAGGGCGCCGCTCGAACGGCGCCGTCTTCCAGCAGTGTAGAGGAGTGTCGTGAGCAGGCATCGTTTCGCACACACAAACACGTACACAGAAAGAAAGAAGACAGTAGATAAGACAGGGGGGAGAGTGAGTTCGATGCAACAACAACACCAAAGACGTCCAGTCAGTCAAGTGACACTGAGCGCGAGCACAATCGCCTTGAGAAGAGCCTCGACGAGTGCCTCTGTCAAATTCCAGCATGTATCCAGGTAATGCCCGCGGCCTCGTAATTGCCACACGTTATCTTCCTTTTTTTCCCTCTCAGTATTTTGTGAAAGAAGTCAAGCTCACACGAATATAAACAGGAATAAAACATTACCAAGGTTCGAAACACGGCGTCCTTTTTCATCAAAAATTTTCTTGCTAAGGCTGTACCAATGGCTCGCCATGGCTAAGCTGCGGTCTAATGCTTGTTTCATGCAGAGATGACGGCTCTCGTCTTCTGACGAGGGCGTAATACGAGAACTTTAGATGCAACTTCAAGAAACACGAAGGGTTAAGGTTGTTCCGGAGCCCTCCGCTGCGACATCCCTAATAGTCGACGTTTTAGGCCCCAAAACCTTATAGAACGATTGCTGAAGCTAAAATCCAGACGCATTTTTATACTTCCTTTCGTGCTAGTAGGGACTGCAGCCACTACACAACTGCGCCTATTAGACGAGGGTATACGGTCCCCATCGTTTTTCATTTTGGTCTTCCTGACGTCTCGTGCCGCCAATGAAACGTTCCTGACACACTTTCTTACTTCCGACAGCCTAGCTACAATTACCTAAGCTGTTGTAACAGAGTAGTGAATTGGGAAGCATTTGCCAAATGCAATCGATTGAAGACCGTAATTTACAATTTGTATCGATATTACGGTTATCGAAGAGCTATCTTCTTTCCCTTCCACAAAATAGTAAGTGCCACGCGCTTGAAGCATGGGCTTAGTATTGTACACTAAAAAAAAAAAAAAAGAATAAACCTCTCCCTCCCCCCCCCTTTCCCCCTTCCCATACCTCCGGAAGGGCGGAGGAGGGGGAGGGGTGGGCGAGAGGATGTTCAATGAGTCAGCACAAATGGGAGAAACACACAAGGTCAGGCTGGTCCTTGCCCGCCGCTACCAATAAGTGTCCTATTTGTTCAGTGATCTTGATTGCATGTAAATGCCGCAACTTATTAAATTCATTTAAATACGGCATTGGCACAGGCAAATCAAACCTCTTAAATTTATTGCATCTGCAGCTTCCCTATAATTTCAGCGAATGCGTAGCTTTCTCGATGCGACGAGGCTTTCTGGATATAGGAGCTCACTTTGCAGATATCAACAAAGGTCACAGCCAAAAAAAAAATTGTTTCAAAACCACAGCTACGACGCATACTTGGATTATGTCAGTCGATTCATCTGAAGCCTTGCGGTATTAAGCTGTTCATTGATCAATATCTATAGGGCACAGATGTAGATAAGACATGTGAGAGGTTGATGTTAGCTATATTTAGCTTTATCGTTTCATGTGCCTATATTTGAGACAACCTTCCATTTTGATGTTCAGTGAATGACTAAGCGAAGCGAGACTACGAGTGTACGGGGCTCTTCTCAAGAAGCGCCGGTTTACACTACTCAGACAAAGTAAAACAGCACACTCTCCACAAAACGCAGGCACTACAGAATTCTAATAAAGTGAGTGTGTTAGAAACAGCTAGTTTCAGCTTAGACAATGGACAAAACGAAGTTCGAGAGACACTGGACATTCAAAGTGCTGACAAGAACATAGCACAAGCATTTTTAAAATTTTCATTATTAGTGCGTTGGCGCAGCGCTTTTCTTTCTTTTTTTTTTCTTTTTGTGCTTGTGTGAGTTTATTCGTCTTTCACGATGGTCAAAGATGCATCATTACTGTAGTCGTTGTATGTATTCGAGCCTTCAAGAGAGAGATAGAAAGGGAAAGAAAGACAAGGAGGTTAGCCAGTGTAAATACCGGCTTGCTACCTTCAAAGCTACCGCACTTCCTGTATGACAGTGGGCTTGATATGAAACTTGAGAACGCCCGGCGTTCTACATTTACATCCGATCCATAATTTTCAAGCCCCCTTTTCCAACACACCCTCAGCCTTTTTGAACTCCCTTTCCCCTTCCCAAATGCTAAGCAGATGGCCAGAACTTAACGCCTTAGCCTAACCTATCAGACTTCACTTTATAATTTTTCAGAGATCAGCATAATTTCATATTTTTGTTAGTAGCTGCCTCGTACTATTTTTGTTACTAGCTGCCACTTAAATTATGCCAGAGTTGCACACTGCTGAATTCTTCCATACAGGACCGGCCTTAGTCAAGCTGTAAATCTGCAGCTCTCTCCCGTTGCTTCCTTTCTCTCCATGAAATAAATAACGCTCGCTTTGATCGATTGATTGATTGATTAATTGATTGATTGATAAACATCCCTATCTTTTCCTGACTTCGTCATAGCTCACATTCTATCCATTACATTTGTACCGACGCTCGTACACTGTAATACTTAAATCTAACGAGATGTTCGCCCCACTGAAAAAAAAAAAAAAAAAAAAAACAGCACATAGGCACGCAACTATCCCTGTCACTTCAGTTCTCGAAGGCTATAGCACCACCTGTCAAAGCAAAATTTAGATGTGACAGGTAGCACAGACCGTCATTTAGCTCTTAAGAATGAGCACGCTGCCGCCGTTGATAATTCAAAACCATAAGCAGTGAAATACAAAGGAATCAATTAATGTAATCACGTTCAACGTCTTCTTTTTTTGTCCAGTGGCTCACGAGAACGACTCCACAATAGCACCAAGCAGGAGACGTATCTACGTTGGCATGCCTCGTGGCCCCGCCTACATCGGGGCTTCTACTGCTAGCCACGAACTCCGCAACGCCTCTGGCGATGTGGCGCCCCATCTATGTACTACGTTTATCTAAGCACAGGGACAAAAGCACAGACAGACACTAAAGAAAGACTCCTGTTGCAACCGTTTTGTCATCGGCAGTGTACAACGCAAAAGAATACAACACGCTAAACACACCACGAGGCAAACAGTCAGTCTGACAGACAAACACACTCGCAACTGATCGCTAAGGACGTTCACAGAGAACCGTGCGTGATGAAAGAAAAGAAAACAAGAGACACTCTGCCGCGACTCGGCCCCATCTGCAGATGCAGTCGAGTCAAGCGACATTAGTATGGTTTACACTAGCCGATGTTAAGGGCCTGTTAAGAAAAGCTAAACGCAAGAGCTTGGTTAAGAGGTGTTAGTCGGTATGAGCACGGAGTGAATTCGAAGAAAGCAAAACAAGCCGAGGGACACTTGCACACATAGCACTTATAGATATCGTAAGACGCCACAAGAAATGGTCCAAGCAATATTTACGTATTGGGTTACTTGCTGAGAGGCCAACTGCATTGCGCGTTTTATTTTTTTTTATCCGCGCCTGGTAAAGGCTTTGGATATGTTCCGATCATTGGATGTACCTTGTACACAGTTCTTACAGCACCAGAACAGAGTAACTACACTATTTCATTGCGTCGGTCTTTTAATCCCACACCATTACTGCAGGACTCTGTGCTGTTTGTGTCGGTGCAGAGATACCGATACTATAGCACCGGAAGCTTGTTAAACAGCAATTGAACACCATTTAGCAAATGTCTTAACTTCTTTCAGGTTGTGAATGCGCTATGCCAAATACTGTAATGCCTGAATTGGCTATTCATAAACTCGCTGTTCCCGACTTTCAATGTCACAGGTACTGCAGAAGCGTTTGTTGTGAGCTTTGAAGTAAGCACTTAGAACAACCAGCCATCGTTGTGCATGTTAGTTTGATCTAGAGTTATAGAATGCAACTTCCTAAGCGTTATGTGGTAGGTACCAAATAAGCACAAACGCTTATTTTTTATGTACATAAGTACCAAAACAGCTTCTTCGTAATGCACGTGAAACATTTCAGAGGTAAATTATTTGTTCGGCTGTCAAATTATTACCTTCCGTGACGTTTTTATTCATTGCTGCGTAAGGATTCGCGATGCTAGTGGGGAAGGAAATAGGATTTAAATTTCAATACAATGCAACGTCTGCACTAAAAATGCGCATTCCTCTGCGACAGTGCCCACCGTGTGCTTGAAGTTATGCGGTGTTGCTGCATATTGGTGACAATATGCCTTCTCAAGTACGTGTGCGAAGTTTACAAGTCGTGGAGGCTCAATTATCCTTTCGGGAGGTTAATGAGACAAGCGAAACTACCTCAGCTTAGCCACAACGCCTGACGCCAACTTCGGTAATAATCGCATTAGACATACGCTTTTTTTTTTTCATTTTTCAAAATAGACAGTACGTAAAAGAGGTTTCATTTTATTTATGAACAGGCGGTACATTCAAAAGTACCCCTGTTCTTGAAAAAGACGACATAATTGGGCTCGAGAATCACTGTATTGTTCTAACTTCCATGGTAACTTGATTTCGAACTGCCTCGAGGGCATAAGGTCCTCTGGTGATGACGCGGTAGATACAGTAGCAGACAAAGGGCGACTTACCTCATCAGTCTCGGAGCCGAAAAGGAGCAGATCGAAGGGGATGGCTGCAACGACGTCAATGATGAACCAGCCTCGCAGATAGTGGACGGCAATTTTGCCCGGATGTGAGACCACCTCGTCGTTCGAGTTGACGTAGGTGGTCCGGAAGTTGATCAAGATGTCGATCATGAAGAAGATGTCCACTGCGACAGAGCGCGAAAAGAACAAGACACCGTACAAGGGGCGGCAGCCACAAGCAACGTAATTCGCACGATGAGGTATCCACTTTCCTCCGTAATCACGCGGAAACGGTTTTGGCCTTAATTAGAGAGCGGTGTCTGTGCAGCGTAACGTAGACGCAGCGATGCCATTTGACGTCACACCTTGGCCACGGCCGCGAATGCGTGGCAAACGTGATCAACGTGGTTGTCGATAAGTGCGCGCGCACGCTCTCGCTGCCGGGTCGATGCACGAATTCAGCGCCTGACGCTGATTTTTGGGGAAGGCTGTAATGCTACATTTCACTTGTTTTTCACAGTAGACCGCATGTCGAAAGCAGCTTAGGAAGCAACGTTTCAATGATTGTTCAGTGTAGCTCAGTAAACCTGAGCCTATGGTTAGTTCTTGTGTGTGAGACATCAGAGTGGAATAGTTCTGAGAACAAAAGAATGCTGAGCAAGTTGGTAGGGTTTCAAGGTACGGAAACGTAGGCAAGGAAAACGTGCACACAAGTAGAACGAGAAGGACAACACGCACAGCGACTGACAACTGAATGGCAGCACACTGGCGAAACCGAGGGAAGACAGAAAGCCGATGTGCGCCTGCTTGCTCGAGGGAAGGCAGCGCCATCTCGTCAATCATGGACACTTGTGTGCAGTCACGAAACATGAGGTCTAGGCATGACGACTCTCTTTCGTGCAAGATAATCGAGGGCTTATTTGTGCACGTGCTACTGCTATTAGTGACACAAAAGCGCACTTCTTCGTACCCATGTCAGAATACAACTTCACTAGTTGCCAATCTTGGGGTACGCTTGCAGTCGCGACAGTACATAAGAAGATTAGACGCTGCCCCCTAGTCAACGATCGGTTATGCCCAAATAATAACTGTTTGACGAAACGACCTGTTTGTTTTCCTTAAATAAGAGTGACAGCAACTAAAATGAACTTGTTAGTATGCTTTACATAACAGCTGTCGGGTCCTTCGTTTTCTTTTGCTCTCTCTCTTTCTTTTCTGTCGTTCAACTGCTTTTTCTTTTTCTGCACGGCGGCTCCTATCCTTCCCAACTTATTGCTGACGCCCTCTCTTCAGAAATGTGGTGACAAGTTAGCTTTTACGAAGAGTGCCCGACGGTTTATTGTCAAACTAATGGAGACGTTTACAGCCAGAACCGTTTGTACACCGAATGATGCCAGACTTGACCGCCACACCGAGTTTCGGCGGAGCATGAAGGTGTGAGAGCTACTACCAAGAGAAAATATTTTCCTACCGCTTCCCCATCCAATACCCAGCTAGTTATCGGGGAGGCGGTCATTGCTGACAAGAGTAGGAAAACTTTAGTTCGATAGGATCTAAATACTGTTTTGCGCTACACGTGAAACCAGTAGATGTGTTACGCCTATACCACGCCGCACAATTTGGTTTGTTCTTGAAAAAGAACTATTTCGTTGTGCTTCGAACTGTATCACCAGCACAATGGCATCGGATGCTCACTTGATTGATTCAGGACATATCTGACCTTTGGTGACATATTGTAGAGATGGAGCTTAGACCGATAATATCAGACAAGGAAGGTTCTGTCGTCATTAAGTCTTGGAGTGTGTTTTCAGAAAAAGACATTGTCGGCAATCCAGAATTTTAGAACCGAAAAGCCGTCAGACATTATTTTAGCATAAGCGATCATTGACTAGTGGAACACTAGGCAGTTTTAGCAGAGCATCGCTTACACTCCGCTTCACCCCGCTCTGATTTCACGTGCTGAGGCACTGCAGGGCAATACATTTTTCCTGTACGCATTTTCCTATATACTTCACAACATCACATCTTTGATAAGCGCGTTTTGCGAAGACGAACGCAATGCGCTACCAGGAAGCAAAGTAGACGCACCCTCACACTCCACAAATCGGCTTCATAGCGGAGTGAGAGAAGTGTTCTACGTTTCGCAGCCGGCATAAACGTTGTGCGCACGCGCACTAGTGTTCTGGCTAAGCGGCTGTGTGAAAATTGCTAGCATACGCCTGTCTGTGCGGAGCGGGGACCGTAACCACACAGCTAAACGTCTCCACTATTTAACCTTACGATGCACTGTGGCGATTACAAGTGTACTCCCAACTTCGCGGAGAGTAAAGTGGTAAAGTTATATGCAGATATACGAATGAAGAAGTGCGCCATATGGTCGAGAAGTGGCATATTATTGATAGCGGTAGCACGTGCGCACTAGCCTTCGATTGTTTTCCATAAAGATGAATCGTCATGCCTAAACCACGATATTCCGCAATTGCGCATGTTCATGACTGACAGGCAGGCGCTTCATTCCCTAGGCTTTGTATCTTCGTTGTTTTCCTTCGTTTCCACCACTGGGCGACCTTTCAGTTGATAGTTGGCTTTGTGTTGTGGCTTTTCGTTCTTCATGTGTCCAAGTTTTGCAAACCTGTCTTTCCGTACCGAGGAACTATTCTGAGACTTTTCCTTTAACGGATGAGCCAAGTGGCGTTCACTCTAAACGCCCTTGATGCCCGAGCACTATATAGAAAGCTATCATTCGAATGTTACTATTCGCTATTAATTGCGTGCTGTGATTGACGACACGCTGATGCATTCATTTAAGGTCGGCTGACTGACCTTCGGCACAAAAGCTTTAATTCATGTCGTGAACTTGCAACAGATCTCGATGTCTGTAGCTGCTTCTCTTGCGTCACCTAAACTATAATTAAGGCATTGGATGTGTCCGGTGCTAGTTTACCCAGTTTGTGTGTGTTTCTTCTGCTCGACTCTCCCGAGAACAAAAAATAATCATCATGCATCTCTCTTGTCATAAACATCCAGAACGTATTCATTTTAATATTCCGATAATTCCCCATTCAGTAAAATGTACAGAATTATCATTAGCATGTTGAAGGCCCTAGTGGTCATTGATGCAGAAAGCTGCCAGATAAATTTTCCCAACCAGGACAACATCACAAACTTAGCTTCAGCGCGTACTATAACTGTGAATTACGAGAGCAGACACTCTGCGCGACATCCACGACGCAGCTCCGGCAAGATGCGCAGAAGTACATTGCGCAGCGCCCGTAAATTCCGGGCCCGAAGGGCGTGCGTGCAAACGTACGCACCGATGAGGTCGATGACTACGATGGGGATCGTCGCCGTACTTTCGGTTGCGGCGCGAGTCGGGTCTCTGCTGGTCCAATAGGAAGGCGGCCACGTAAGGCGTGAAGATGGCCGTGTAGATGACAAGCAGCAGGATGACCCAGTCCCAGACCGCCTTGAACGGCGAGTAGTGAAGGATGGTCCACTTGTGCGTCCTCGGCTTCTGCAGCTTATACTCGGGGAGAACGTCCGCGCCCAGCGACAGAACCTGCGTTTCCGGGTGCCGCAACCCCAAACGGGGAGCGGGGGGGGGCGTCAGAGTTGCGCGTCCCTCGGCGACGCGCACCCAGCGTCACGCTGCAACGGCGCCCCCCTCTCTCTCACTTCGTTAAAGAAGGGCCTGCACACGCTCGTCGCTGTGTCGGGGATCGGCCCAACGCCAAGCTAACGAAACGCTGAAGCAAGCCTTCCTGCGCTCGCGAGAGCGACGGTCTTTAGCGGTTGGAGGCCACTTATAAGTGGCCTTGGGAATGCCCGGAGTCGGCTTCGCCTATCATAACAGGTTGCGCAATTTTCTTCTAAAAAAAAGGGACACCCCCACCGTGTTTGCTCGAGGAAATTACGCAGAAATGCATGCAGGTTCAGGCAGGTTGTGCCAGTAACCGCTAGAAGATGATCGCCATCGGTGATGGTGAGGGCGGTAATTTTTTTACGTACGGCGTACAGTTCATTCACTGAGGCGCGTACACTTAAAAGGGTCGTTTGTTACACCACCCTTATATAACGTCAACGCACGTTATATAAGATGGAAACAGAGACTCCTAATTGCTGAGCGTTCGATAGATACATCGATACCCGTCGGAACACGTGGACGTATTCAGTAAACTCGGGTCCGGAGGACGCTGCGATTGCACAGGTTAGCCGCTGCGCGTTTCCTTACGCTTTAAAGGCTCTCAACGTTGCCGCATGAGGGGCCCTATGCTATGGCTGTCCGGTTTCTGTTGAGTTTGCACAAGGCTCCGGCGGATTTTTGAGTATGTTCTAGAACAGTAATCTTAGAGGGCATACGTCGCGTGCAGGTTTTAAGACCAGAAAGTCTAAAGCCGGCCACCAACAATTGTGAACAGAACCTGCTGCGTCGCGCCTCGTTGAGATCGATCTCTGCTTCTTTCTTTTCAATAAGACTTCGTTCTCTAAACAAAGCTGCGGCGCCCGTTCACATTACTTTTGTTCCTCAAATCACGAAGTGCTAAGAATCGATACTACTAGCAAGAGCGACGCCATCAAACATATTTCATAGCATTCTAGAACAAATGAATACGCAAATGTCCTACTGCTCCCGAACCGCTCCCGGACACAGCGACGAGCGGGCCCACTTCGCGCACAAATGCGAGCAAGGCTTACATATGTTTGGCTGTATTTTTTTTTCTTTTCTCTGACACCATTACAACTTCTGAGGACACACATACTGCGGCGCTCCGCGAGCAGATACTGTACATTCAGATAAATAAAGACACCACACGACAACAGCGACACGGTGAGTGTAAATTGTAAAACACCCAAGGGAGTAGGAAAGAGAGAGAAAAAAGAGACTGGTTCATGGCAAACGCCCATGCTGGCAAGATATGAGTGATACATATACACACACACACAGTCCCGAGCCATGCAGCAAGTCTCGCGTGGTCTGAAGAGCGCCCATGGCAAACGAACGAGTCACACTTGGCTCGGCTAGGCAAAGACTTTTGTGCCGGGAGGCCTTGCTCGCGCGACAACAACGCTATTGGCAGCGCGACGCCGGTGCAGCGTAACGCGATTGTCCTTTTATTTTTTTTTTCTGCTCGCGTACGAACGCGGCGAGATCACTGCGTACGTTTTGTTGCAAGATCTATTACACACACTGACTCTCCGCCGCCGCTGGCGTTAGACGGCGGAGGCATGCGACGCAAGCCGCCAGAAACGACACAGCCAAACAGCGACACGTGCAGGCGATGTTGGCGACGAAAGAAACCGGCCTCAGAGTTCGTAGCGCCGTCTATGCGCCGCGCCTAGTCTGGACCCTGGCGTGAGCCTCTGGCTTCTAAGGGGCCGTTTAACGGTATGTTCGTTACCGACTGACCCGCTAGTTACCCAAAACAACCGAAATACGCTAGTTTCCCGGACAAGCAAAAATAGGGTCGTTTACTTGGTCACATAAAATAAATGAAATAATTGGCTGAGCGTGAACTTGGTGGCTCTGGCAATCGAATTGATGAGCGCGGTCACTTCTTCAGACGCTTCATCGGTATCTTCCATGATACCCCACTGATTTGAGCTATGAAAAAAATCGCACCGAGATAAAAAGCCGGCGTGTAGCGTAAAAGTAGATGGGTAATAATAAATGTATCCACTTGTTGGCTTTGCAGTTGCGAATCTCCACAACAACGTGTTCACGTGAGAATAGCCTGTGCTCTTTGCGCTAACTGAAACACAATTCCCAGTCTTCGTCGGCACCCTTGTTAAAGTTATAGGAAGCGACCTTGCATTCCGGTCTGTTTATCTTTTGAACAAAGTAATATCATATGTAACGTACTCGGAGATTGCCTGCAGGCAAAATCTTCCATATCTTACGGGATTTAGCCTATTATAAGCCATCAGCGCCACTCTATCGAGAAGGCAGGCTGTGGCCACGAGGTAACCCAACCGGGATTTTCTCCCTCAAAGCGACGGCGCCGCGACACTGAGGCTGGTTCCTAGCGCGACCGACAGCGGACGACAGCCATCAACAGTCAGTAGCAGCCAATAGCAGAGCCAGCAGAAGCAGCAGAAGCAGCGGGCAAGCAAGTTAGACGGCGCATGCAAGCACAGCGCTTATAGGTGATTGAGATGATGCCCTCCCTACCGCCGTGGCGAATCGAAGTTCCAATCCGGGAATTCGTCCAACACACGTTGGCGTGGCGGCGCCCGGCCGCGCAAGGCGGCACGGCAACCTGATGCGTGCGGGTACCCTAATGCCCGGGAATCTCTTGGTATACACACGCTTTAGATCCCACATATACTTCACACGTGGTAGGTGTGCAGGTGCGGGTTTCTTGGTCTTTTTTTTTTATGTATGCGTGTTGTGCTCTAAAGCCATGTTTCGTGAGCGACGTGTTCGTTCATTTATTCGTGCTCTGTGCGCCTTTGCTTCGTGCATTCGCAACAGCCTCACAGCTTAGGCTTGTGGCATTTTGTCTAGATGTTCATGTGAAGGCGTTTGCCTGCAGGATAAAGGTCACCGGCTCTGCGCCGCACTTACGCGTGTTAAAAAATGAGCAGAGAAACAGCGTTAACAATGCGCGATGGTAAAATACAAAATACCGTCAGTTACACAGGCGGTATTTACATAGTCTTTGTTTCGGCAGGACCGGTAAGACAATATAGCCTAGCGGCAGCTAGTAAACTAAACATTGCTAAATTAAAACTTCTTCAAACACTATAATTAATCGAACCGGCGTATCCGCTACTACATTGTGGTTGAATTTGTATCTGGGCAAATAAACATTGAAAAAGAAAGGACCAGTAGAGAGTACACAGGGAACAGGTAAAATCAGTCCTTGTGTGCGATGAATACCGCAACGCCTGCACAATCTTACATTCTAACTGAGTTACGCACCCGTCATTCTAAATAAACTCTGTCATTATTTTAAGAAGAACTTAAGACACAATTCAAATTTATGTGTTCTTGATGCACTCACACTATTTCAAAAAAATCCAGCAACAATATTTGCTTTAATATTGTCGATGACCCGCAACTTAACGACGAAGTCATTTCCTTCTACTGTCACAGAGGTTCTTGTCAACGCGAACTCATGTCTAAGCGGTGTGAGCGGCAATCACAATAAAAGTACTGAACAACATACCAGGTTATTATTTCATCTCTGCGTGAACGGAGACGTCGTGGAGAATAAAGAATGTGAATTCAGAACTTTATTCAAATTTTTCAAGGACAGGGAGTCCCATTGTGACGGCGTGGTGCAACTGTAAGTAAAATGCACGCTATATCCCTGCCCTTGCACGAAATGCTCATATTCGAGATTACTTCGCAAAAGAGCCTTACAAAAAATTATCCAGCCAGTAAAATTTAAGATATGAACAGATGGAACAACGGAAGCATGGAGGCTGGGGCGAACGGGTTTCTGCTAATAGAGCGGCTTGGTTTGGTGAACCCGAAAAATCAAAAAGTCATTCCACGCGCAGTCGTTACGTCAGCCTAACAAGCGCGAGCGCTGACAGTACTGAAAACCACAACGCGGCTGTTCAAGGACGACACAAAAGCCGCGAAGCACAGCTGCACAATAAACATGTGGCGCAAAGTGACACAGCAGTAAAGCCAATGCAACACTGCCATTTTTTTTTTCCGCGTGAAGCTTTCGTACACGTGCCGCTTTTGCACGAAGACACGGGCAATGACGGAGCCACGTAAATCCAAAGTCATTGTCATCACGCAGTCAACACGTAACAATGTTCAAGAGACAAGCGCAGACTGTCCTGTTGTGCGAACTCCCACTGTGTCGAGAACACTTTAGTTTTGGATGCATGGTGTTGTTTTGTGTATTTACCTATATCCCCGGCCAAAATGCGAGCATTTGTAAACTATACAATCTTCAAATTCATAATCATTGTATTCTGTTGACTTTCCTTATGATGCGAAACAGAAGGCAGCCAGAAACACAGTGATTCATGAATAGTCTCCATCCTTCTGAATTGGCTGAACATTCTGACGCAGTTCAGTTGAACATCACCGATAGTTTTACGCGCTATTATCACATTCGCCCACGTATTTGCGATGACACTTCGATACTCCTGGGCGCATGTTCGTCTTTTCTGATAAAAAAAATATAAATAAATCAGTACTGATGAAATTGCAAGAGAAAGCCTCTGGAGCTTGTAGTAATTGATGTGGTATTAATCACCCTATTTGGCATTATTCACCTTATTCATCACGACAAACACTTCCGGGAAACATTGAATATATTCCTTATTTTTTGCTTAACCTACGTCTGACGAAGAAAACTTTCTGTTCAGTGCTTTCCACAGACAAAACATATAGCAACAAATTCCCGTTTCAACATCTTTCGTGTCTTATATCCCCGGGTACACTGGCCGTGAAATGTACTTTCACGCATATTTTCTTTTTCATACCATGTTGACCAATTTATGTGCTGATGACTGATCCCGCATTTTTTTTTTTTCAAGTGGTAAATTATTAACGGGTAGGGAAGTGCGTCTGGGTGGGCAAGTGGTTGAAGAGTAGGGTGGCCGCCATTTTCATATCTTGTGCTATCACCAGATACAGGGCTTATAACAGAAATTAAACAAGACGTTTCAGTACGATGCCAACCTAGCTCCTGTAGAGTTAGTTATTGTTTATATCACATTACAGTTTCTTTCAACCGCTACAAGTGATTTTTTTCCTCCATAATTTACTATATAACACAAGAAGCGACTCGTCTCCTGCCACACAGCGTACGATAGTATGAGAGGGAATGCTTTATCTGTATCACGGTGCATTACTTGCCCTTGTTTTTACGTAGACTTTCCTTTAAAGTACGTACCACAGGTTCATTAAGCCAGGAACAGCGCACGCGAACAGCACATGGAAGGGAGATGGATGGAAGGGAGATCCACTTAGCGCTGACTTTGTGTTTTTGTTTCAGTTTAACGACTGTTGATCAACATGCCCAACAGCAATACTCTCCTGAATGTCGCACATTATTTTCCACGAGACAGATATAGGAGTCATAAGAGTTCGAAACCACATTCCTGCAGCAATAGCTTCCTGAAATTCCGAGTAATCGTTCCCGTTCACATTGCACACGACGTGGATACGTGGATCGGCCCATCCCTCATATCGCGAAACACTATACAACAACCACCGCAACGGTCAACGAGAACAGACAGCCAGGACAAACAAGGCCACTCCGTGTGGTACAGGCAGCCCGCACTTTTATGCGTTATTTTCTGCCCCTTGCTCCACGAGTAAGCGACCGTAGCAGTGAGTACCGGCACAGGCAGCTGGCGAGGAAAGTGCGCGGCGGACGGCCGCCAGGCGGCGCTCTCACCGTCGCCGCCGGCAGGAATGGAGTCCAAGGCCGCCAGGGTCGATGCCGTACGTGGCCCGGTCACGCACGCTTCTTCCGCCCCCCTCGCCCTCTACCGGCCTCCACTGGGCCATGCCGTGCACAACCGTGGTGGCGTGGCGATAACACAGCAAAACGACACGGACGCGCAAAATGACCCCGACCTGCCAGACCGGAGAGTGCGCCAAACGTAGAACGTTTACAGTGAAAAAAACAACAAAAAACAAAAAACAATTGCGCTGTTTGGCCGGTGAAACCTTGTTGGTGCTCGAGTTAATAGAGACCATTACCTCAACGGAGGTGGAACCGTCGCTACAATGTCGATCGTGCTCTGCTTACTTCCTAGCGTGAAGGTTTTGACATCGATATGATTGTAATGCAGTTCCTTCTCTATTTTCTCATTACTTTCAGATAGCAGTGGGTGCACGCAGCAATGTCTTTCACGCTGGGCAGTCACTGTTCCAAGAGATGTCGCCACTTGCCGTTTGGCGTTGACAGCTCGGCCTCACTGGCACGGCAACACCAATGCGTGAACGGAACGCTAAACAGGGACCATCAATTAGAGGTGCACATACGACTTGTACTAGGTTACATACAAAGTGGGCCGGGCTAGCAATAGCAGTGGTAGCGGAGATGCTACATGAAACAGTTGAATGACCAAAACGTAACACAACTTTATTGCGCCTATTGCGATGCATAGCTGCACACCGCTCACATCCTGGATTGAAGTTTCTTGCCAAGTACACATACTCAGAGACACTATAGCACCAAAATTACCCTGACATAGACTTACAGATAACACTTCCGCGACATATAATAGGCGCATCCTATCGGGATTAGTGGATTGGTGTAGCAAAAGCGGCGCGAAGGAGAAATTCGGGTTTCGAGCTCTTCGAGTTGTCGCAGTTGTGGCTACGTCTCACTGGCGCGAGTCGTTTGAAAAAAGATCACCGTGCATCGAAAAATACACGAACACTGTCCCTCGCGACTCTCGTAGGATTCTTCCGAAGAACAAAATAAAACAACTACGCCGAAATGCTGGGAAGTCCACGACGTCACACAAGGACGTCATTGGGGAGTCGGTGTGTGTTAAAAATTAAAGAAGGCAAGTGCCGCCTCCATTTTATACCCCAATAAGCCCCACTGCCGCTGACAAAAGGCATAGGTGATCGCAATATACTGGTGTAACCTGTCTAATCAGCCATTTTAACATAGCCCCTTCAGTATCTCAAAGGTACCGCCACGTTTGCTCGAATTCGGTCTAAATCAGAAACACATCCTACGTGTTATCGGCTCTAAAGTTCTTTGGCCAAACAAAAGTTTTATTAGCCTAGCCGAGACACAAGTAATGGCAGCGACTTCACAGCATAACGGTAATACAGCAACGGTAATGCACGCCTGTAAGGCTAAGACTGTTTAATGCATATTTTTACGCTCACGCATCCCTACTACGTTAACACCACCACCAAAGCGGCAGCCGTCGAGTAAGGTCTGTCGTAATACTGCCGACGTGCAATATAGGTTTAAAATGTTATTTATATTCGGGACTGTTTCTAGAGGAAACAGATCGAAATGCCGTGCTGTGTCTTTGCCAAAGCGATCACGCCCCGAAAAACACAATCTATATTTTTTTCTTCATAGTTTTTTTTTCTTTTTGAATAGATTATTGGTGTTTCATACGTATAGCGCTGTGTGCGAGTGCTACGATGTGCAATCGCCATGTTCCTGGCGAAGTAGTACGGTGCGATATTTATATCGCGACCTAAGAAAAAGAGAGACAAAAATGAAAGAAAGTTGATGTAATAACGTGTATGTTCCGTGGAACTATAATACTATTGCAAACAACTACGCAGGACGAAAAAATACCTCAGCACAGTTTTGCTCCGTTTGAATAGACAGTCCGGACCATCTATGACTCATTTTTCAGTCTCCGTACGCGCCGACATTTGCGTACCGATTACGCCAAAACAACGCTTCGAACTAGAAATCGAATCGTTCCTTAAAAAAAACTGAGCCTTCGCAAGTAATCACGTTCCCGACTAATAACTTACTGTATATTGTATTACCAGCAATTACTCCTGCAGAGCACGTTAATGAGCGTGCACTCGCTTCACCAGAGCACGAACTCAACGTAGGTTGTGGGAAACAGGCTATAGCAAATACGCGCTGACAAGTAGGCAGCAATTGTTTGAACGGCAACTTCGACGTGGACGGAGTCACCGCTTCTTGTAAGCCACAGCCTTCATTTTTGTGACGGGCACATAACAGCTGGAGTTCGTGCGACGCTCCCGCAGCTGTGGTCGTATTTGATCGTTTAATACGAGCTCCCGCCATGATGCAAATCTGAACGATTATTATTATTATTATTATTATTATTATTATTATTATTATTATTATTATTATTATTATTATTATTATTATTATTATTATTATTATTATGCTGAAAATCCACAACCCGTATTACCCAATTACGACTTCTGTAAAGGGTGCACCACTGCAGACACCATAAGTGTGCGGAGAAGCCACTTTTCAAACCCGCAGGAGACGTTTGGTATTCGCTAATATATATATATATATAACTGCAGAAAAGGTGGATTCCTTGTAATAGCTAAGAATTCAACTTTCTCAGCAATTTGCTGCAGTGGTTTATGGCAGAATTCGGAAACATCCCGTCCCTACAGGAGAAGGTTACAGCTCTAAGTGTACACGCCTGGAAAACAGGAAAGAGGCGACATAACGCCGCACATATCATGTTGCCGAAATTCTTTGTTTCTTCTTCTTTCTGGGGTTTTACGTGCCAAAACCAGTTCTGATTATGAGGCACAATTCTTTGCCTACCTTCCAAGCTGATAACATCACTCGAAATGGTTGTACAACCATACGAAGCACCACGAATGGATTGTTAGTTCGCACTCATGCTGCCTGGTCTCGTCCCGCTTTCACGTGTTGTCCAAAACCATTCACATATGTACCAAAATGTTCACATAACAACCCCTCTGGGTTTCGAATGAAGTAAAATAAACAGGGAGTGCTCCTATTACATCGCGTTCATCATCACCACCACCACAACCATCATAAATATTACCGTAATCTGAATGAATGCTCTAAACTATAGTGCAGGCCCAGATGTCCCAAACAAAAACGAATGACAGAGCCAATCATGGCGGACGTTCGCGAAACGTCTCAGTTATATTGACCGCTCTAGATAAAAGGAGCCGATGTGGAGAAAGCGCGAGGGTTCGAATCACGTTGTGAACAATTGAACGGTGAGCGCGGCGCCTCGACTCGGGAAAAAAAAAACTGGGCCGCCGAGCAAAACGCGACGGAGATGGCCCGATTCCGGCGCAAAATCTATTCTGGGAAATACACGCGCCGCGCACTCTTTCAGTCATCGCCGAGCGGCGCCCTTGGACTCGAAGAACGGTGTCACCGCAGCTCAATACAGACTACCCTCCCCACCGTGCACACGCTCCCCACCGCCTTTCTCCTGACTCCTTTCTGCCCAACTCATCCGCTCCCACCGCAAGAACAGTGCTGGTGGTCGTTCTTCAGCCCCCCTGTAGCCCATGTTATCTGGTCAATGCTCGCTTTCCTTCCCTTCACTTTCTTTCTTTATTTTTTTATTTGCTTATTTGCCACACAACTTCGCCTTCATGCAGGAGAAGATTGGCCCAATAAAGGCCGGCGCTGTTTGGAAAAACAACGAGACCGAACGTGTTGTTTCGCTGTAGTCGCAGTGCTTTCCTTCCCCAGTGCCGCCCTCTGTCGTAAAATATATATATATATATATATATATATATATATATATATATATATATATATATATTGCCACCTGGTGTTTTGAGCCAGCCAACAATCATCATTGGGTGCCCAGCAAGAACGGAGAAGACGACGAAGTCGAAGATCCCGCGCCAGCTGGAGAACCGTCTCCTTCGTGTCTGGCATTCTTCGTGTCTGGCTGCTGGTACTGTTGCTTGCGCTTGCCTTAGCGCGTGACAATATATATATATATATATATATATATATATATATATATATATATATGCTGACCCCGGCAACATAATGCAGCAAAGAGAGTATGACGTATGTATATATATATATATATATATATATATATATATATATATATATATATATATATATATATCCGCGCACATGCGCCTGTGTGTGTTTCGTAAAGGCCGGTAACTGTATCGAGATTCCGTCTCAGTGACGAAAGTTTATTTCAAACAATCTACAGTCTCATTGGCCTGAAGCTTTATTTTCCTCATTTCCTTTTTTTTTTTTTTTGCTTGTTAATAAAATCGTTGCCTACGTGAATACCGCTGCGGCTCCCCTGCAGTTAGTCCGTTACCACGCTACGCCTTTTTTAGTGCTGTTATAGGCAACGCCGAAAGCTTTCTTTCTTTCTTATGTTCCTCAAAATTCAGGATGTTCGCGATCTCTGCGATGATAAGAGCCGGTGGCACATTTCTAACTAAAGATGGGACATTTAGAAGAGGCGCCGAGCACCAAACAATTGTAAGTTGCCTCCCTCGGGCTAGAAAGCATTCCTGCGCTAGTGAGATTTTTGTTTATCTATTTGTTTATTTATTAGGGACAAATTGAGACAAGCTTACATGTACAAGGAACAAACTTGAGCGCTTGCAATGTTAGAATCAATTCGTTCCCGTTTTTGAAGACGTTTACTAGCAACCGCAAGGAAATTTAAAAAATATTTTTAGTCCTTTTCACCAGTGCCTTCCTTTTATATCACCGTCGGAAAAAGCACTCTCCGCATAGAATGTGTTGCCATTAAAGGCAGTGATTCCTTTGGGCTGTTATTTAGAAATTTAGTTTGAGGCAATAACGTTTCCTAGCCAGTTACCCCTGTTTAGTGATTTAATATCACTAACCATTTATAGCGTCTTACATCAGGCAAACCTTCCCACGATTCTTTTTTTCTTTTTTTTTCATTTGCAGCCACACTCTTCCTTCGTCTTTTCATGCAGCTAGAAAAAATCGAGTTACGTTTGCACTGAGGCGTTCCGATGCAGTGAAACAACACGGACATTGGAAGATTCCATTCATGCCTTTGTGAGGCTGACTTTGGCGTACAACGATGGCAATCTATTTGCGTTTCTCTCCGCGGGCCGTTGCTACATTCCCGATAGACACGACGCGCCCATGGCTTCGCGACGCGATGTTTATTTGTTTACGAGACGTTCACTCCAAGTGCCTGTTTGCTCTTCCCGTTTGGAAGGTGTCGTGGGGGGGGTCTATCCATACCGCGGTTTCTCGGTAAACACGGTATGGATGGTAGAGATTGCGCTTTCCCTTTAAAAGCGCACGCCCACACACACAAACATTCGCTCAGACGAAGAGGCGCACACCCCGCTAACATCTTATTGATGGAGAATTGAACGCTTGCGACGTAGTATAAATTTTTTGTACACTTTCAGAAAAAGAAAACAAAAAGGAGCTTTACAAGGAGGCAGACGTATTGTAGCATTTTATTGTTTTCGGCCGCGTCCTACTCCTATAAAGTTGTTTGAGTGAGTGCGCGCAGCCGCGCTGCATTGCACACACGAACATACACACACGCACACATAAACGCACGCTGTGTGATGAAGTTCGCAGCGGTTACAATAAATGAATAATAAAACGAGATCAAGCGGGGTGTTTCCAAACCTCGCGCTGTTTTTTTTTTCAGCATTCACATACACGCACGCGCGAAACGTGAATGAAAATAACGGGGGTAGAGAAAAGGGAAAGGGGTTTGCGTTGAGTGCGAAAGAGGTCGATGGTGCCTCTGAAGTCAAGGCGTTTCAGCCAAAGAAATGAAACGATCAAGAGGCAAGATCAAGAGGCGAGAAAAACAACGAAAAGAGAGGGAGAAAAAAAAAAGAAAGTCTTCTGGATCAAAACACGAGATCGATGAAAGAGCGGCCGAAGAAAGTGCACCTGCCTCACCGCGCTGGGGCCCTCATCGGCCAAGCACTACGTGTGGCCATGGCTCCATTTCCAAAAAAGGGGCTGCGCGCAGAGCAGAACGAAAATGGCAGCCTGTTTCGCGTTCGCCTTCTTTCTTTCTTTCTTACTTTCGCCTCTGTCTGTTTCTTCTTCGACCTCCTTCACTCAATTCATTTTTCGGTCTCGCGTAGCCACCATGCGATTAGCGGTGTTCGTGCAACGCGCCACACAGAAGGCGTCTTTCAGCAGCAGGAAACTGTGGGGAATGAATGCTTTTGACGCCCAATGGCAACGCGGCGATAAACTGAAATAACATCACGCTTGATGTTTCGCAAGTTTCTTTTCTCGGTGTATCTGTAAAACATAATGCCCCTTGCGCTACATAAGCACAGCAACTGCCTTGGCTAAGTGATAAAAAATATTAAAAAAACAACATTTGCCATTGTACAGACTCCTTTCTCGGCGCCTTTGTAAAAATAAATAGGTCGTTTGGCACTTCGATTGAGTTCGTTAAGGGACATTGCTGATTGCGAAAAATCAGTTCGTTGGATGACATTGCTGACTACCAAAAGCAATTAAAACACAACATAACCATCATGTGGGGAGATGAAATGTTTGTTTTCTGCTCTGTGTGCGTGCGGAAGTGCAGTACTAAGGATAAATGATGAAGCGAAAATGCTTGCCTGATTAGTCTGTAAACATCCCTTTCAATGCTTAAAAAAATTAAAAAGTAAAATCTTTCGAGCAAATACGCTAAGCAGCGTGAATAAGACGCAAAATATAGATAAAAACTCATACCTCGTGAGTCTGTAAGCTTTTAATTTAGCGTCCATGGAAGACTAAATAGCATTATAAACGAAGACTTGTCAGCAAGTACGAACAAATTAAAAATAAAAGCAACAGTTTGATTTCAGTTGTTGAATCTTCTTTTTCAAAGCCCCTGGATGCTAAGCAGTATTGAAGGGTTGACTGAAACGTAAACACATCGGTGAGAACAAAGATTGCCGAAGCTCCCAGCTGTCAGTATTTTGCGTGTTTATTTTTCTTCGTCTTGGTAGCATGAAATGTCTTGTAAGATGCGTAAATGAACTTAATAGTGTCGCTAATGGGAAAAGAAAAATAGTCAAGCTGATTAGTTTGTAATCCTCATTTCCACTGCTTTTGCAGCATGGAGTGCTTTGCGCGTCATAGACAGAAGGCGGTGCTTATGACTCCGTGATCATGGCTTTCACAACCTCCACGCTGCTTGGTAGTTCACTCACTTCTTATCCCATTAGCCGCGGTACTCGTCAGCTTCACAGTGATTCCGTTCCCGCGAGAGCTGTCTAAGGCCGCATAGAATGAGTCGCTAAGTAGCACTTCCTCTTACATATCTTCGGATTCCCGAAAACCAGCCTCGGTTTCAGGATACCAAGCAATTAGCAAAACTAGCGAATTGTATTTATTTATAAATTTATTTGTTAAACAATCAACACTACCATTTACAGTCAGTTACAAAAGCCTACGGAGCGTGAGTTGGACAAAAAAAAAGTGAAATTTTTTACAGTTTCGAGTCTGTATATATAGCCAGTGAAACTGTTCAACACTTATGTTGGTCGAACATGTTGCAAAAAAAAAAAAAAAAATACAGGCCGAAAACCTGCGTATACTGGGCTGCGTGCCCAGGTTGCATAAGTACGTATTCAGCTTTTGCTCAATCCCGTGCTCCGTAAACTCCGATTCGATGCGTCGACAGTGCGCTAACGACGCCTGACCGCTTAAATCACAAAGCATCGTAGGAAATTGAGTACTCATTCTTGCATGGAAAGACTATAAGACTATAAAGACTATACAGAGTATATGTCTGTTCGTCTCTCTCCCTCCGTGGTGAAGCGCGCGTGAGCAACGAACATGACTGTTGTTCGAAGTAGGTCACCGCACCGGAACGGCCGTCAGCGCTGCTTTTAACGACAGCGGCGGCGACGTAACCATTGAGCACGTTCTTTGACATTGCCCTAGATACAGCATACAGAGACCGCCTGCGACAACCTGCCGCTTTCGTAGTAAGCGATCGACCCCTTGCTGGAAGCCTGCACAACTCTCGCGGCAGTATACGGTCGAGACGATTCTGAGAACCTTGCGATAAAATGAGCAGTGTGACCGATTCCGCCGTTCCGGCGAGTTTACTCTTGTGAGCATGCTTTTTTTTTTCAATAAATTTCAATAAATTTTGCTATACATTTCTGTCTCCCCTCTGTACCGCTCCTCCATTGTAGGTTGGCCAACCGGATGCTCTCTTCCGATTAACCTCTAAGAAAGCAACGCACGCATTGCTATGATTACTGAGATCGATTGCTGAGATCGGTTAGCCTGAACGAGTAACTGTAGACGTGACGGGCACTTCCGCTTCTGCGCGCCACTGACGCCACTGTTTCTTCCTCCTTCGTTTCTTTCTTTTCATCCCCATCTGCCCCTGTTCCCCTGTAAAGGGTAGCAATCCAGACGCCCGTTGGATGGCTCCTTCCTTTCTGTAAGTGCATCTATATCTTTCCTATGACTCCGGGTTCCGTGACGTTGTTCGGGACGTGCGGTTTGCGTGGCGATCAAACTTTACAGGCAAGTCACGGCGGTGATCAATTTCCGCCCAGTTAAGAGAAAGCTGCTTAAGCGGGCCTCAACAGCCAGTGTCCCACGACGACAGCTATTCAGAGACGCCATTCGGGCGCCTTCAAAAAAGCGATTCGGCCCAGCGCGAGACCCACAGCTTCCCCTTTTATGCCCCATAAATAGTTCAGCGACCCGCTCTCTCGAGACGGCATCCGGCTGTTCAACAAAGTGCGGCGCTTCGAGACGCTGACGGTCGTTGTGCTCGCGGTTAGGCGAGCCCCATGCCACAGCGCTCACTTCAACCATTCACTTTTTCGTCAGCTTTTTTGGTTTCTTTCACGCCGTCCCTTCCACGGCAGCAGCTGACGACTCCATATGCGAAAGCCGATAATTCTGGAAAATGATAAAGTTAATGGCGTGAAAAGAACATTGCGCCACCTAAACATTGCGCCACATTGCGCCACCTAAAAAGGTGACGAGCAGGGCGACCAATCGCTTGTTTGGCAACAATGAGAGAAAGGATGTGTAGGAAGGCAGATAGGTTAACCAGAGGTGGAACAGCAGAATGCTGCAGATGCGGACGTTCTCGTCTTGGGTTTTCGGTGATACCGTATTGAAAGAAGCATTCCTCGTCCTCATTCTCTTGTTCTTGTTGTTGTTGATGTTGCTTCCAGGTGCTGTTGTTGACAGGTTATCCTCGTCGTAATCGTCTCCTTCCTCCTTTTCTTCACGTGCTTGTGGATTTGACTCAGCTTCCTCAGTTTAGTTGTTTGACTTTATTCGCAAATAATACTACACGCACGGATGAGTGTCTGCGCACTTTCGCCATTAGGTTCGGCTTTCCGAAATCCGGGAATCGTTAGCCAACGATGACCGAGCGAGAGACGCGTGTGGTATATAGCTCTTTTACGCGGAGTGCCCCCACATTTCATCCGACCAGCGCTGACAGCGGCATGGTAGACGCGCGGAGCCGCCGAACATTTCGAAACTGAGCTTTTCACGTCGGTCACATTTTTCTCTCACTTTTTCGGATTGTCGTGAAAACCCCCACCTCCCCCCTCCCTGTCCCTCCCACTCTCACCTTCCATCAAAAGGAAAAGGATGGTTTAGTCACGGGCACATTTTTACGGTCCACGGGCAACTGTCTCGTCGAGATCGTCACTGAAATGATGGAGCGTTAGTGATTCCACAGCCATATACCGTTTTGGCGCAGCGGTAATATATCGCTCGGCGCAGGAACGTACCGTAAAACACTGCGTATATACCTGACCTTCCTGTAGTGCGTGAAGAGTGTGTCGTCCCTAGATTAGGTTAGGTTTAGTTGGGAGATCAGGTGGAGAGGTCGGAAGTGTTCGCTTCCTGCAACTATACATTCGCTTGTACGCGGGATACGGCACTACGCGCGATCAGAATTGTTTAATATTACCGTGGACAGTGGAGAAAATGACGAATAAACGATACGTGAAAATACCGAGATGATTGCCAATTTTCATTTTATAATAAACCAGTTTTCGAATAACAATCAGCCGTCATCACATGTAATATAAAACGATGTTCACACCCTAGTATTCTGTCAAGTTTCAAGTTTCTGTCATTACATAATACGTTATGAAGCGTTCTTTATTAAAATCACAAAATGAGCCTTAGGAGCAAACAAATAGTTCCTTCGCATGCGCAGGACTCCACAAAGAGCGCGAATGATCGCTGAATGGTCTGCAAAGTATGGCTACCGAAGGGATGCAGCCTACTCTGCTGCGTACGTTCTCGTGTTTTATGTGTACACTATGCCCTCGGGGGTGAGAAATTACAGTACTTTTGCTCCAATTCTACGTTTAATTCGGCACATTTGACGTTTTGAAATATTCTAAATGTAGTTGGAAAATACCGGCATGTAAGGATTGTGACTGTTCGATTCGAAGACCCAATCGAATAGGACACTATTAGACTCCTTATTCGAAAGTTCGAATATTCGCACACCCTTGTAAACTATGTAACAAATGCACGTAAGATATAAATTCATACAGCAAATTTGTCCGCTTTGGATGTTCTAACGGATGCAGTTTACAGAACTTTGATATCTGTTATTGGTGCAGAGCTACGAATTTGCAAACTTCTTGCTTCTATATTTTTTTTTTCACATACCAATTTTTGAAAAAATCTGTTTAAGAAATTAAGACCTTAAATCAAAATTCCGCTTTAAACAGTCAATTGAATTTTACTTTCTCTCTCAAGTGCAACACATTTCATTAAAATCGGCCCAGTTGTTATATCATAAAAGCGTTTCTGCGTTTCACATCTATTTGAATAGGCAGCATCGGAGTTGGGGCCCGAGCTAAAGCCTCCTCTGAATCACGCAACGCACGTTTGAATAAAGTAGCGGCAGGTGACGAAATTTACAACGCTCAGCGGCGCCGATGTATACTGGCGATTGTTTTTGACATACCGAAATGAACAGACAAACGAATGAACGAACAAATGAATGAATGAATGAATGAATGAATGAATGAATGAATGAATGAATGAATGAATGAATGAATGAAACGAACTGAAAGCATCATTACCCCCTACCTCCCCGTTTTCTTTCCCGACATCTGTACTTTTGTGCACGACCGTGCGGCCATAGGTGCGACATGTTCTGAAGCCCACGATGGGTCCTCCGGAGCCTCGGCCCACGCTGGCCCGCCCATCTCACATCGCGCTCCGCCGGCACTTGACGCCCTTGCCTCGCGCGCGCGTAGGCGCGCAAGTGGAGGAGGGGCGGCACGAGCAAAAGAAAGAAGGGAGAGAGAGCGAGGGAAGCGCGCGCGCAGGCGGCGGTGCCGGCGCGGCCGCAGACAACGGAAGCGGCGGGCCGTCCCGTGCCGGGCAGGCTGCCGGAGAGTGCCCCGAGCGCACGGGCCGACCGAATCGATGGCCGACCCTGGCCCAGTTGACCAACGGCGCCGCGCACCAGTGCCGGCGGCGACGACGACGACACGATTCACCGCTGCCGACGCCGTGGCAACGCTCGCCGTCGCTCAGCCACTCGGCGGGCGCAGCTTGCAGCGGCACGCCGGTACACCGCTGTTTACGGACGCCCCCCCCCCCCCCCCCCCCCTTTTACTGCTACCCCGTCACCTCGACCCTATACGGCACGGGACGATTCTTCTGCGGACAATTCGCACATTGCTGACGCTCTTCTGTTGCTTTCTCCTGTTCTTCATTTCCTTTGACTCGACCTTATGCTACAATACTTTCGCCTGTTCCTTCCTTCCTGCCTTCGTCTATCATTCGCATTCGGTGTCACACTAAGAGCCAAGCGGAACACCACACGCCAGACCATAATGCCTTAGATCTGCGTTTGTTATTTAGCAACCTCTTAGCGCAGTTTGCCAGTACGAATGCAACACCAACATATTTCTTCGGTGGTAGCAGCGGTGGTGCCGCAATTCCATCCCTTGTGCTTAACCTTGCAACCTTGGCCGACAACTTATTTGCCTAAGTGGCTGTTACGTGAACACGAATGTGAATCACCGCGCGTCCTGCAAACGATTGTGACGAGACAAAAAGAAACCCCAAAAAACAAAACAGCCAGCATACGAACGACCCTCGTCTCACAACACTGGGGCCAGCGAGAACATTACCTCCTGAAAACAGGCATTGTAATACTTTCTCTAACAATGAGCGCTTTTTAAAGTGCCTAAAGGTGCGCCGCAGTGAGGTGCTTTCCTGCGTGGACCTGCTGCCACTTTACTAGAATCACGATTGTGGCCGGTAACGCACACTTCCAACGAGTGTCTTTACAGGCGTAAAACAGCACACTGCTCATTCTGTGTATGCGGGAGTCCGCTTTAAGCGATACTCAGTGACAGGGTCTATGGCAACTTTAGAAACGCTCGAACTCTCTAAATATTGTGTCCAGCCACCTTCAAACACACGACCGCATGTCGTCGTCTGGAGCTAACAACACACACTGAATTCACACAAAAGCCGATTCATGCAACGGTTACAGTTCTAGCTATCGTAAATTGACACCTACCTAGCTAGTTGAAGAGTAATCTGTTTAAATTGACTGCTTCAGGTGAACTCGGCTTACGTATACTGCTCGTATTTCTTTAATTCCGCCGTAAAGCAGCACTTACGGTTTAGATAACATTTTGGTGAACCTTAGGCGGTACATCGATGCTTCCTTAGGCGGTACATCGATAAATACCTAGTTGGCACTTAGGCTACATCGTTGCTTGCATGCCTGAATTTTCACGAACATATCCTCGCTATCGTTCTGCTCAATGACTGCAGTTTTGTTTGTGGTATACCTAGGTTCCTATACGGTCCATCGCGTCCAAGAACTCATAGAATCGCTCACGCTATTGCGCAGGCAGTTTCAACGGAAGCGACGACATGCCATCACATTTGTATGTTGAGCTGTTGATACGGATTCTAAGGCTAATGTGCCACCTTTAGGGTCAGTTGGCTAACACCGAAAACGGCTGTACAGACTCAGTGGGCATTACAATATCGTCAACGGGGCACCAGGGTGCGCAGCAGTCGTGAAATGCTTTCTCAATATTATGCTGTTTTTAGCGTCAACGTAGCTCCATAAAGTGGCCTATAGCTGGTTCGGACGAATTAAACGACATAACGCTTAGGTCCTGCCTAGGGAATACACCTACTTTTGGTAAAGATAACAGACACTTCCCACCGAGGGATCGGTCCATAATTCGAGAAGACCTTCTTTGCTTTAATTAGTCTATACGTCTATGTACATATAAGAATTAAGATACTTTATTATACGCATTAAGATACGTTTTTTTTTTTTTTCGTCGAGGCAGGACGATTCGACGAATGCGTAGCGATCAAGGTCAAGGGTGAGGATGTCGAAGCATCGCCAAGAAGATACAAAGTCTGGATCGAGACCGCAGGGAAAGAAAGAAACCCTGCACTGGGAAGAAGAAGACGAGTCGGAAGGCGCGCGTACGCCGACCATCGAGAAAATGACGGTCTCGACAGCAGCGCGTCAAGAGAGCTTCATTCTTTATGAGCGCCACTGGACGCGAGAGCGGCAAAAAGTAGACGAGCGAACGGAAAGGCCGCGTCGTCGAACGCTGCGGAGACAAGGTCGATCGGATCGTGTTGTCGGCCGCACAGCTACAGGGATAGGCGCCCTCCTTCCTCCCCCTTACCTTCCCTCCCGTGGCCTGTGGCGTGTTCGCCAATACTGAGAGAAGGAAACGAGGTTTCGCTCTCGGAAGATCACCGGAGCTTGGATGAAGTAACGAGATGTGAGCGATAAAGAAGGCCCTGATCATGTACACGTTCTCGTTGTGTCTTTCTTTCTTTCTTTCTTTCTTTCTTTCTTTCTTTCTTTCTTTCTTTCTTTCTTTCTTTTTGTCGTCGCTTTTGTTATTAGATCAGTGTGTCACAGCTGAGGATTCCTGTGGGCAGTGAACGCTGTTGTTTCTCGAGGCACTTTCTTGTGTGGAAACCTTAAGTCGCTTGAAACGTACGCTGGAGCTCTTCGAGATTTAGTGCCCGTACGTCTTAACCCGACACAAACACATCTATCGGAGCGGCTTTCTTAGCTCCCTGGTGCTGGCTTATTTAACTTATTCGCTTCTTTGCAACCTTCCCTGTCATATATCCCTCACTTTTTTTATTATTATCCTTGCCGTAACTGTCGCGGCCATATTTTTTTTAAGTGGTACAGACACAACTATTCTTTATTTATTTTATTGCCTCATAGCGTGCGTGCCCATACAGGCTACGCTTATTGCACGGTGCTTCCGCATACATGGCCAGTATAGTGCTTTATGGCAAGCTGACGCATGACACCGCGCAGCGGACCAGGTGTGGCTCCTCTCAGCGGACCATGACCATTGCTCGCGGACGAGACAGACCAACAGTGTCTTCAAATGTAAACGTGAGGCGCGACTTGAGTTCTGTTTTTGCGAGAATATCAACTCTTCGTCCTGTATGTATACGCGATGAGGAGCTGCTCGAAAAGCGCCTCTGCGTATATTCCGTGCGCAGTGTAATACATGTTACGCGCTCCGGCTTACAATACCAACGCGAAAGAATCGCCGAGGAGCTTTATTATACATAGTGAACATACAAGTCGAGAATCAACGCTATAGCTCTTACTTCTCCAGAGTCGAGGAGAAGTTCCGAGTAGAGGCACGTTTGCGAGAGCAGTCGAGAGCCTTTTGAAACTACGACTATTTTGCCGTGTCCTTGATTCATCAATACCGAAAATATGTGATCGATTATCTGCGGCTATTACCCAGCGGAGTCTTATGCGTTATTGATTGTTCTGCTCTTTCATTGCAGAATGACAGAGAGAAATTTAAGAAGCGACCTGCATTATTCTAAGTACGCTTTATATATAGTTGGAATTCAGCTAGGGCTCTTCTTTAGAGGAACACGTGCTATATTAACACTCGCATAGGCATCTCTGATCAGCCTTCCATTTGTAGTTATATTTTACGCCTTTGCCAAACAGTGCAAGGTGCGAAGTAGTTTCATCAATAACCCGGGGTCGAATTGACAAAGCTTTTCGTTCGTTCGTATAGGTGCTGTTTGCCATTGGCTTTCGCTAATGAAATACTATATGTAACATCAAGAATGATTGACATCAGCTGTCAGGAACCGCTTTACAATAAGAGCTTCTTTGTGAATACGAGCACGGAAATATAAAATTGTGCTCGGCGACCTGTCTAAAACGATTCATCTTGCTAACGAGCAACGTGAAAAATAATTAGCGCCAAGCAACGCACAGTTGGAAATATTGTTTCTACGCTGAGCTCAAAGGTCGAGTGCTTGTTTCTATTGTTTCTACACTGAGCTCAAAGGTCGACTTCCACGAATCGAGTACGTCGACATTGCGAGAACCGCTCGGTATGATTTTTTTATAGCTTTCAAGTATAGGTTCCGTCATGCCCACCCCAAAAGTTCAACTACTAAGAACGACACCTTGCAAAAGTGCGCTGCCTCATAGCAACTTCCTCCGACCTGTAGCATAAATACTACAGTTATCTAAGTAAATGAATGACGCCAGAATATCATCCTTATAGCTTCACTCGGTGGAATTTCTCCCAAGAACTTGTGTGAAATGCCCTGGTACAAAAAAAAAATTACGTACGAAGATGTCTAGGCTGCTATGTATATTTCATGGTGATGGTGGTCATATTGCACAAATTGCATAAAAAGCCATCTGCTTGTTTCAATCAGCGTTAATTGTTCCTCCCAAAGACGTTCGCGCTCATAAAATGAGGCCATCGAGGAACTCTAAATTAGTTTAAAAAGGCACATCGTTCGTTCCAAGCGCTATTTGCATTACGTTAATCATTCACGAAGAAAACAAAGGCCATAATATCGGCTATTAGATTTCGAGCCAAAATTGTGGAACTGATGACATCAAGCTGACGTCAGGCATCTAGCCACGTTTTGTCGCTTGTTTTCACCGCTATTATAACATTTAGCTTAACATTCAGTTAAACTAACATTTTTCTTCGGTGTCCATTAAAAGCCAATGTCTTACCGGTACACTGACGATGTCCAGGTTACACACGTGCAGACACAATAAAAATCAAGTAAGAACACTAAGAAAGTAGAGTGAAGACGGGGGGAAAAAAAGAGCAAGAAAACCTGAAAAGGCAGCGGCGCAGTGCCTGTTCAGAATGCGCGACGCGGCAATATGCCTAATGGGGGAGACCTCGGGCCAGTAGCCCGAACCTTATCTTCGCGAGCACTGCCGACACAGTCGAGTGCCCTTTCGAGAAAAACGCGCACTTGCAGAACGGCCAGGCCTCCACCTTCCCGTGTTGCCAGCCGGCGAGTAGCACGTTAGCTAAGCGATTCCCAGGGGGCACCACTACTCGATTTCCTTTCGGCGCTTCCTCTATTTTCTTTCTCGCTTCGACATTACCTGTGCCACCTCCGCAAAAGGTCGTTCTGCCCGTGTAAGAAACTATAGCTGAGAAGAAACTTAGCCCAAGGTAAATTGACATTAGACACTTCTTGCATTCAAGAAAAAAGCCATCGTTCGACGCACTGCGTCATTGTACTTTTTTCTCCTTCTTCCTATTATTATTATTATTATTATTATTATTATTATTATTATTATTATTATTATTATTATTATTATTAGTAGTAGTAGTAGTAGTAGTAGTAGTAGTAGTAGTAGTATCACTAGTAGTAGAAGTAAAGAATGAAAACTTGAACGATTTCAAAACAAGGGCACAACGCCAATCGGCCAAGGAGGAGAGGCAATAGGAAAAGGCGCTATAAGGCTGACCACTTTGGCTTGTTGGTATGGTGTCTTCAAGGCCGTACTTTCGGATTGCTCACAGCGAAAGACGCGGAAGCAGAGAAGGACGAATACGCGAGACACATTGCGTGTTCGAGATCATAGAGCGCCAAAACACCATCGTATATAGTGCGATCGCCCCTCTGCGATCGGCAGGCACAGTTCACAAAAGAACGTAATAGTGCATTCGTCAGTAAACAATGGAATGCTCTACAAATTTGATATTTGCATGTTTTCGAAGCTCCTCGAGATAAAACAATTTCGCTCGCGAGAGTTATCAATTTCTCAGACCTCCACATGAAATGACAATAGACCTAGTGGGAAGTAGACGCGTGTTCGATCTAAAGCGTGGACACGGAAGTTCGCATTACATCGAGAGCTTCATGAAAGCAACCACATCGTCCTTCACGCCCCAACAATGCCTACCGATGATATGCTACCAGCCAGTGACACCAACAAAGCTTTGTCTATCGGCTTGGGCTGCACATGTTAGCGATAAAACAATAATAAAAAAGTGATAAACAGAAAGGGTGAGATAGGACGAAATAGGGCTCGGGACACTGTTTCACTAGTAAAAGTTTCTTTCTCTCTCTCTCTGCGGAAACCCTCAAGGCGGAGTAAGATTTCTTAAAGCGGAAGCTGACATAAACCTAAATGTACCACGAAGCTACAAAATACATCTGGAAGAAAGCTTCATAGTTAAAATAATTGCTCTCAGTCCGTAAACTTAACCCGGCGTCACTGTCAAATGTTATTGTTATTTCAAGCTACCGTCTGGTAGATGACAACTTTGTATTTCGTAAGTCAGTGCGTAGAACACACGCTACCCGTTAGTGGCCAGAGGCATCTAGAAAAGGTTCAGACGGCCTTCGCTAGATTAACTGCAAAACTGAATAATTGTGACATCGGCACCGACGCACCACTGCTAAGTTGCCGCTTTGGTTCACGTTTTCATTGGTGCCAAATCTAAATGCAGCGGCAAACACACAAACGTCCTAACTTCGAAGCTCTTAAGATACGTTCCATACGGCGTGACAGCTCGAAGCCGCGCAAGTTCAAAATCGCACTTACTAAATCACGAATGACACCAGGATGGGAAAAATGTGCGAAAAATAAACTTGGATGCGAGGGGACAGCAACTGAGACATTGACAAGGGCGAACCAAGGAGGGCGAGAATGCAACCGAGGCTCCGCCCCTTGGCAGAACAGTCTCGTTTCGTTCAAGTCGGAACTGTGCCAATTCGTTGCTTCGCAAGTCCAAGGTTCGAGCATACAATTACCGCTAGTAAATCCCTCGATTAATCATCACATAAGCAACCAGCCTTCCTCTCCAACCGCTCTTCCGCACTTTCACTTCCACTCCCCAGGAAGCAATAAACACAGGGCCGCATTCATGATACGAAACAGCAGCGGTTATTTTCGGAGGAGTGCGCCAAGTTTTCTTTCACGGCCAGCCCCGTTTTCAGCTTCTGTTTATGAAGCTCATAACATTGCAGTCCTCCTTAAACCAACAACGGCAAACATGTGGTGGGTATATGTCTACGCTCCTCAGAAGTGGGCCGCAAGCTTGCGGTATTAACAATACGAAGCTAGCACGCAGGCGCACAAGTCGAAACAGACGCCCGTGGCAGTGAAATTTGCATATTGGCAGAATACTGAGTGGCGACACAAGTTTCAGTAACAAATCGGTGGCAGGAATTGGTGGCGGACACGCACAGTGAGGTGAGCAAGCAACTGATTACAAACGCAGTTCCACTGTATAGGTGTCTCAGCAAAGATAGTGACAACAGTCCATGGGCACTGACGATGGCATGTGTGGCAGGTTATGAAGAAGCAGAAGCGGTATGACGGTGCGCAGTGCAAGCCGCCATCTAAGTACAGCTTAGCGTACACTGCATAAATATAGCACCGTGCTTGTGTGCCAGGCGTGTCGTATAGCCAAGCGATGGTGGTAGCGACTAGATTATAGTGGCGACTTTAATTCCCACGATATCAGCCATCCATAAAATTCTTGGCAGTCCTGTAAACTATGGCATGGAGGGCGCCTTGCGCGACTGCCCCCTGACCACACATGTGCGAGAGAAACAGGGAATGGTGGTGCCTATAGAAACTTGATGGTAAAGAAACTTAGTACCCTACCAAGAACTGTCGGAGCACATTTCGAAACAAGAGAAAACAACCTGAGACATTTAGTTAAAACAGGAAGGCGTGAGTAGATATGCTTTGGCATAGCTGAATTCGCATTTAGCGGCATTCCCCAGCAGCCCAATTTATGCTGGGAATAATCAGTCAGTCAGCTGATGGAAACAAAAAGATCATAATAAAGAAGTGATAAGAAAGAAGCATGAAATGTTTAAATCGGTTAGCACGAAACACTTTTCAACAGGCGTAATTTTTTTTTCTTCGTTAGTGGACATTAAAAAGATATCAAATAGCTCGTTGCATACATCGCAGAACGGATCGCGAAGGCAACGCGCCTATCTTGTTCTTTATTTTTTTTTTTGTCGCGTGTTTGGGATGGCTGGCCAGGACAACGACAGACTCACGGCAAAGGGCAGTCGCACTAAGCGCGCCCTCCTCCTCTTTCTCCCCTAGACACCGAAGCGCGGGGTGACGTCACTCGTGGGAGGAAGCAGCCAGCAGCGAGCTTCTTCTCTTCGCTCCCGAGAAACGCGCCCGCAGACTGGTGGCCTCAGCAGTGGGCGGCTCACCTGTCCCACGTCCGGCCTGAGACTGTTCTGCCGACTGTGTCCGCGTCTGCTACCCTGGCGCTCGTTGACGCCGTCCTCCTCCTCTTCGTCCCTTTCGTTCCAGGTGGTGGCGAAGGTGGCGATGCTCTTGCGCGGGCTCAGCGGTGCCACGGTAGGCCGCGGCGGCACGTGGTTGAAGAACGAGTGTCTCCGCAGCGGGGGCCGTGCCGCCCCGCCGCCGAGCGGCTTCAGCTCCATCACATCCTCGTCGGCGATGGGCTCAGCGAGCGCACTCGCGAGCCCGGCTCCGCGCACCGCGGGCCTCACGCGCGCCACAAGCACCATGCATCGGCGGACCCGCGCTTGCACTCCGGCGGAACGCCGCGCGCGCGAGGCTGCCCGTCGTCTGCTCGCGCCGCGTCGCCATTGGACGCCGTGCCAGGTGACGTCACGAGCGCCGCTAGCGCTCCGAGCGCCCCCTGCCACGTGTGTGCGGAACGGTTCGATCTGAGATGGGGGGCGGACTCTGGACCTGGAGTCCAGACGACGACGGCGCCGCTACTACACGTACTAATCTATGCCGCGGCCCGGACGCAGTCGGAAGTTTTTCCCTCTTCGCGGGCCACGGTTGGCACAGTTGGTGCAATCGCAGTGACGGCTTCGGATGGTTTTCTGAAGAGGTCGTAAGGACAATCCCGAGAAAGCATCGAGAATTCCGTGCGTTATAAACTGTGGCAAGCTTCGTGCTTGTTTGTGTTAGAACGTTGTGAAGCTGAAGGTACAGACGCTCCTGGAAATTCGCAGAACGTCTCTTCTTGTGAAAGAGCCCCGACTTGACTGGTAGAAAAAGCACCGACACCAGTCATTTTCCCACTTCCGAAATCCACTCTATGGTACAACTTACAAGGCGTTATGTTGAGCTAAGATGCAAGCAATTAATGTACCCAGCCTTGAGCCAGCATACGTGAACTAAACCCTGCGCTGCAACTCGGACCTCCGGCCGGACTGCACCGACGCGAGGCGTCCCTTCTGTGTCGGTTATGGTTGGGAGTTGCCTTTACGAAAGCTTATTCACCACTAATTGGAATGGCTGACAGCCCTGCATGTGATGTCTGCGGATGCGAGTAGAACATTGATCACTTATTCTGTCGCTGTCCTCAATTTGAAGCAGAAATACAATCTATGATGAACGCATTCAGAAAACTAGATAATCGTCCTCTGAGTGAACAGACTATACCAGAACACCGTTCCCACCGATCATCGGCTCAGAAGGCAGTGAAGTCACTTTTGTGCATTCTGAGAGCGTCTGGTTTGTACGAGCGCCTTTGACTCTCCAGTACGGTCCGAGCAAGTCTCCATAGTACCCCCACCCTCTCTCCCTCTTTATTCTTTCTCTTTCCCTTTTCTCTTCCCCTAGCGTAGGGTAGCCAACCGGTCTCTCGACTGGTTAACATCCCTGCCTTTCTTATATCCCTCTCTCTCCCTCAGTGCCGCCTCGTGGGCAGAGGTTCTTGCCTGGCGTTGCCTATGTCTTTTGCACAAAAAAGCATTGTAAGCTGCCACGCATCGGAGGCGAGAGGTCGCCGCCTAGAGTTGCCCATCGATTAGCGAAAGCAGGTCACGTGACGCACGAGAACGTCACATAGAAACGGATTGCTTTGGGGCCGCTGCTCGCGCTAGCGGAAGGCGGCAGCTTCGTGCAGTCATGTGTGTCAAGAAAGGACCTTCGTACTAAAGTGCGACCACTGGATCCGACGCAGCGTCACTTAAACGACGCCAAACGACAACCATTCCCACTGCGGCAGCTTTTTCGCGCACAAACATCACAAATGCCAACCAACGATCAAGCAGTAGCGACTGCCTGAATATAGATGTCATTACATTGTATTACCTCCCGCTATCTACCTTTTTGCGACAGCGTGGGTTGCAGGACCTGCTGTGACATCGGCTGTGAAAAGAATCGCTCTGTGCAGGCGAATCCGTTTTCACGGAGTACTCTCTCGTAAAGCTTCCAGAGAAAGTTTGCGAATTGTGAGCGGCATCGTCACTTAGGCTCCGGCAACATGTGTACAGCAGCTATTCTGAACAAACGATTACTAATTTTTTTGTTTACCAAAACACCAGCAGCGATTCTTCAAATGAGAATCAAGCCATATTCCTTCGACACACTGTTTTATTATCGTATAGGTGTATGTGAGAGAGAATGAGTGCGTCTGTTTGGTGACCGGAAAGACCCGCACATTTTCTTAGTACTCGACCTCTTAGTGTTTCGCCAACAAACTCAATCATTTAACACCAAAGGAGAATTCATGAAAAATCACGGCAGTCAAGCGCCGCACACGACACGCGGATGCCTTCGGGTTAATGACCGCAGGAGGGCGGAGTATACCATCCCTTACCCCAGGTCTCACTATTGATGCGTCAGTGCCCAGTAGCAAGCAACGCCCGCGCCGATTTCTTCTCGACACGGTAGCGGATGGTCGAGATTAAGCGGGGGGCGGAACCCGGGGGCTTCCCAGCCCAGCGGGCGTAGTTGAGCCGGCGATGGAGCGCGTCAAGGACCCGATAGAGACGCACGCCACGCCATTCGAGGCACTTGGTACGCTTCCCCTTGTGCGTGGGCGACGCGAGGTCTTCCGTGTCCCCCCTCGCCCTTCGTCATCGGGTCCGATAGAGACGCACGCCACGCCATTTGAGGCACTTGGTACGCTTCCCCTTGTGCGTGGGCGACGCGAGGTCTTCCGTGTCCCCCCTCGCCCTTCGTCATCGGGTGCTTCTTTCAATCCCCGGGCTCTCCCAGACGCCTCAGCGCGCAGCATTGCATCGCCACCGTTACCCGCGCTAATCACATGGGCTTCACGATTCCTCCTCTCTCTCTCGTGATTTAATAAGCATCCCGACGATGAATATACATACATATATCTATAACCGCGATTTGCAGCAGACGGGGACAGAGCGCGCAGAAGTCGCTCCGACGGGCCTTTGAAGAGCGATACAATTACCGACCCTCACGCGCGCTGTCTCAGAAGAAAGTAAACGAAGCACGTTGACATTGATCTTCAGAGTGCACTTACCTGAGGCCTAAGCTCAGTGTAAAATGAACAGCGCGATATCGCGACATTGTCATACTTAACCGCAGTGCTCAGATGCTCACTTCCGAAGGTACCATAGCTCTGTATACGGGTGTCCGTGCGAGTATGTGCCGTTTGTGCGTGCATCGTACTTCTTACAACACCTGGATCATATAGCATACGCCAGGATGTCAGCCAGGCTAACATATCGAGAGAGTGGAAGAAAGCATAGGAAACTTAGGGAAGTCAATCAGACAAGCAACCATTCGTTACCCTACACGCAAGGGTGGGGAAAGAAGGCTAATGCGAATTTCTTCTTTCTTTTTTTTTTTTTCTTTGGTTCGCGGTGGATGGAGCCATGGTCCAATAATTTCAGTTTAAGAAAATGTGTTGCGGAATCCAGATTAAGCAGTCTGTAGAGAGATGCGTTCTACGTCGTATTTAGGACAGGTAATGAGGACAGAACATTTTCATTAAATTCGGTATCTCTCTCTCTCTCTCTGTCTAGAAAATTCTTTCTCACTGGGGTCACTCGGCAAATGCAAGTGAACAACAACACGCTTCGTTTGACTTCTTCTTCGCTTTTACGTATTCGGGAACAGACAAGAATAACGTTGCAGGGATTACGGTTGTCGCTCGGCCCCTAACGTGACCTACCTGCCGTGATTGCCACGTGACAGGCCGAACATGTGGCATTGCGCCAGACGCCTCAGTGAGCCCTTGCTCGCTGTAAGGGCCAAAGGCAAATAACTAGCTATCAATCCTCATTAGTTTATAGAAAGCATGATTTGCGCAGATGCGTAGAGTAGTTAATTTGCTGAGTTTACAATTCTAAACTTAATGGGACATCTCCCTAGTTTGTCTATACCTGATCGACTCTGAAAAAAAAAAAAACTCTATTTTTGAGGCAAGACATGTACAACGTGTTACATGTACAGACAGGCAAGACATGTAACACGACATAGACTATGACTATATCTTCCAAAATAGAATTCAAATACGGCTGCATAACACAGATAATAATCTGTTATGTGCTGCGAAGTTGCGAAGAAAGGCAAGTAGGATAACAAACAAGAAAGTATACTTCCCTCTGGATTCTGTTGATGCTGTTATCCATTATATAATCGTTATTCGTGTACTCAAAAAATATTACACGCAAAATCTCCTGTGGGAGTTATCTAAATGATGCGCAAGCATTTGCCACTAATCACAGGCAATGTCGTCGTCATATGCAGCTGTGTTTGATATAATTGCGAGGAACACCGCGAAAGAATCGTGAAACGGAGAAGCGTGGTTGCATCACCGAAATGTTAACTGAGACCAGCATGAGACGACGAACAAGAGGCGAGTTGTAGCAATGTTCACAGATGTTATATGACGGTGCGTTTGGATGATGCCGCTGCTTCGTGGAATATGAGCACTGGTCGATGCGTGCTGTAGTACGTGACGTAATTGAACAGTTTCACATTTGGTACACCTCGCACGTAGACGGGGTCGCTGACACTGTCTCCTCTTGATTCGAACCGTTATCAACCGTGATCAACCGTACTCCGGCGGCGGCTGCGTATCGCGCGGCTACGCAGGCGATATTCGATGGGGACAGATTGCATCGAGCTTCGTGTGCGGTGTTTTCTCGCCCCTTAGTTCGAGTTGAAGCGGGGGGCAGCACGAAGGTAAATTTGCTCGCTGTTGCGGGCCCTATCTTGAAAGCGATCTCGTCTTACGTGATGCACGGATGGACGGACGGGCTTCCTCGCAGGGTAGGCATAGAAGTGCTTACGCCTTTAAAGGTGCAGAACGTTTGCTCGAGCAGAGCACAGTGCTGGCTTCCTTTGAGTAGTGGTATTCCCCATAAGTTACCATCATTCCGTGCGCAAAAGATCTGAAAGCGACCTCACCGATTTTCAGCACAGATGGCTCGCTTTCTTCGAACCACAGCCTGTGCAAAATACTTCACAACGTTTTTTTTTATCGTTTATTTATTTATTTATTTATTTATTTATTTATTTATTTATTTATTTATTTATTTATCTCGCGCTTGTGTGGTGCTCATAGTGGTGTTGCTGTACTCTCTCCTTTTTTTTATTTTTTATCCTTCCTTTCCCTCTCTCCTAGCGCACAGTAATAAACCTGGCCATCTGGTTAAACTCTCGGCATTTCCTTTTATTCTTCCCTCTCTGTCGATGCTCTAGAAACCACGTTGAATAAAGGAATGAATAACTATAGTTATGCATTCCTTTAACTAGGGTTATAGAAAAACTATAGTTAGTTAGTTAGTTAGTTAGTTAGTTAGTTAGTTAGTTAGTTAGTTAGTTAGTTAGTTAGTTAGTTAGTTAGTTAGTTAGTTAGTTAGTTAGTTAGTTAAGTTAGTTAGTTAGTTAGTTAGTTAGTTAGTTAGTTAGTTAGTTAGTAGTGAGTGAGTGAGTGAGTGAGTGAGTGAGTGAGTGAGTGAGTGAGTGAGTGAGTGAGTGAGTGAGTGAGTGAGTGAGTGAGTGAGTGAGTGAGTGAGTGAGTGAGTGGTCCCATCAACAAAGAGGTGCCCGAGCAGCGGCTCAAAAAGCCGGTCGTCAAGGACCACGCAAAAGCGTGACGCGACCACGTAGGCACTGGGCGCAAAATTAATGGCCTGAATTGGTCTACCCCCCACCCTTCCCCTTCCCACCCGCCACCTTATTAAAACCCACTTTAGACAGCGGCTCATGGTGAGTGCAGACCACGTCCTCACGAGCAGCGACCACTCACGCCATGTCGTCCGTGAAGCCCGGCAGAAAAACGAGTGGGGGTATTTTGTTTTCACTTTTGGGGGAGCACACAGCTCACCGCTTGGTGGACAACTTCTTTGTGATAGCGTATTGTAGAATCTTATTGAATCGGGACAGTTGGTACATTGCTGGGACATGACAGTAACAGCTCTAAAGAGACGAAGGGAACAGTACTCAAACACAGGTTCTTAGGATTTAGCATGAACATCAACTATAGCGTTCTGTCACGTCACTTTCTTTTTTTTCCTTCTTTGTGAATTGTGCGCAAAATAAGGATTCTTTACTTGATGAATGAATGTTTCACTAGCCAGCCAAATCAGTTACTCTGCTGGCTTCTATAGCTTCGCCATCTCCTCCATACAGCCAGGCGAGCGTACACTCCAAGCGTCAAATTGCGTTTCTCATAACCGGCGAGCGTAACTTCAATAAGCGACACGGCTAGCTAAAGGCTGCAATGAACAGATATATACGCCTAATAGTGGGATCAAGCTATAAACTGATCGCTTTGTTGTACTTGATATAAAAGCTCTCTAACAGGTCGGTTTGGTTCACAAGTGCGTCGACATCTAAATGTCTCTTGCGTCAGTCGCCTCATCTTTCACCATTATTCTGCGTTGAGCAGCATCTCAAGTCTGTAAGTATACAGGTAAACATATCCAGTTCCGAAACTAATGCAATAAATAAAGCGGGCAATAGCAGGCACTGAATTCCCACTCGCGAATGTGAAGCACTGGAGCTGTGCGAATTGGCCACACAACCGGCAGCGGGGGGAATCAGTGTTATGGTTAAAAAAGAAGTGTGAGGGGGGGGGGGATAAATTATTAGCCCCCCCCCCCCAAAAAAAAAAAAAAAAAACGAGAAACGCGAAGCAGAGCCTATGCTCCAATGAGCCAGCGTTCGTAAGGCGAAATCAGGGCCAGAATTTTTTAGCACATGCGGTCGTGACCAGGGCCTAGCCGCCTCATTAGTTCGAGTGGCGGGGGGTGGTCGGCGAGGAGGCAAGCTACTAAAGACGGTTTCACAGTTCGCCGCACCGAATGGGAAACTAACAAGAAAATAGAAAGCAGCAGAAAGCTTCTAGCGAAGAGACAACTCAAGCGCGTCGACGCACGCTCGCGGTGGGCAGCGAACCAGCGTTCCCGTCGATGACCCAGTGGGTCTCCCACGATCTGCGTTACTCGACCCTAATCGGTCGGTGGCTGCACGCGGCTCTCAGCGCATGCGAGGGCTCTTGGAGCCACGCGTGGGCAAGGTGTGTGAACGGGGGTTTAGCTGTTTACACGATGCGGCCACACGCAGACGTTGTTGTGTTTACACCGATGGACGTTATACGTGCTGCAGCTTGATAGCGCCGATGCAAACAACCCGTCTTTCCACGACGCGTTTCGATTCCGCTCGCGTGAACGTTTATGCAGAAGCTAGACTTCGATCGATGGCACGTGACAGTGCATTGGCCTTGTGAAACTGAACTGTTTTCAGGGACACCCGCCTACATTAATTGGCTTTTTGACTTGCAGCGGCGTCTTTCACTTAGGCTATCGCGGGTGTGAAGACACTCTGCTGGACCCTGTGTGGCTTGACGTAGTGTTTCAAAGGTGTTATTGTTTTTCACATAGGAGTGCTCGAGAACTCCACCTCCGAAACCTACGGCTGCCACGAAACAATCAGGCATCTGCTTCGCTTCTTTCCGCTTTGCAATGCGGAGAGGCACGCTGTGTTTATTCTTCTCGATTCTCAACAGACTGGACACTGGCGCATTGAGTCAGGGGATCCTGGGACATAAGTTACAACGGACGCCTGTGATAATGGCTGCTAGAGCGCTATAGTTGCAATGAAATATACTTCGATCCACACAAAACTAAGCTCATCACATCATCGAGCTAGGTACGGTGACCATGTTTAGCTCGGAGATAGAATAGAAAAGAAAGCGGAAGGTAGGCGTACAGCCCCCAGCACCAAACCCCGTCATCATGCGGGACAAATGCATCTACGGCTGTCGATTCAGGGTCGACGCCGGGCCAGCAGAGACGGGAGACGACGGGGAAAAAATAACACAGTCCAAACTATTTGCCGTACCCACCCAAGAAGTGAGAAAAACAAAAACAAAGAGGGACTGGGAATGAAAGGTAGAAACAGCTCTGCGGCCGCGCACTTCTTCCCAAATGAAACAGCAGCACCTCTGTTCTCTATTCGGTCGCCGTAAGCGGCCGTGTGTGCGTTTTCAGGCTTGGGCGAGCGCGCTTCCAATGGGCCATTTTTTGTTATCTCCTCTCTAACCAGCGTCTGCTCGATGCTGCGTTTCTACTACGGCGGATACGTTGCACCAGCACTCTGGTAAAGAAATAGATGGCACGAGGCGTAAGGTCGAAAACAAAGTCACGCTGTGAAACGAATAGAAAAAAGAAAATGAATGAAAGGCGAAGAGACAAGAAGGGTGTTGTGAACCGGCTGTGGCTCAGGTGAGGAACCCTGCATAAAGCGTTCGTGCGGCGTACGTATACGTCATGTGGTGAGGATCCTTTGGCCGCGCCACGCAACTGCTTATTAGCAAACAACGCACGACCAACCGCAACGTATAGCCGCACAGGGCTCACGGGGCGCACTACTGCTGATGAATAGCTGCATCCACGACCGCGTGTTTTACTTTTGCAGCAGAAAGGGAGAGAGAAAAGGCGCACGCGGAGGTTATTCACATATGATTAAGAACATTGTATGTCTCGGTTCGTGTAGCTAGGACGTCACATATTCAATAGCAAAAGGAGAGGACCTTTTCCTTGATCTATCTATCTATCTATCTATCTATCTATCTATCTATCTATCTATCTATCTATCTATCTATCTATCTATCTATCTATCTATCTATCTATCTATCTATCTATCTATCTATCTATCTATCTATCTATCTATCTATCTATCTATCTATCTATCTATCTATCTATCTATCTATCTATCTATTCTGCTAGCTATATTTTAGTCAGTCAGTCGGTTTGATTAATCAATTAATTATTTATTGATTGATTGATTGATTGATTTCACGATCAATCAAAGTAGGTTTGAGCAACGGGTCCTGGCTTTTGTAAACTTCTACTGATGACGAAGAAGATTTTCTTTCGCTTGAGGCAAGGTTAACCGATGAGTTGCGTTTTAATTCGATTTGTCTTCAATGACCTTGATTGGATTCAGACTGGCTTTCGTGAGACCTCGCCCGACTGCGCATTCTCCTTTATAAACCACCCAACAATACGGAGGAAAATTATTTTATGCAAATACGCCTAGAAGCTAATTTGAGTAAGAACGCTTGCCATAGAACGAAGTATGCGAGTCTCGTTTATAATCCCAAAATCGCAAATATTTATAAACCCCTTGAGTTTTTAGATTGCATGCGAGTGTGTCGCGCGAATGAAGCAAAGTCCCGTCGAGAATTGGCACTGGTGGCCTCGGTAAGGTATACAGTATAGCTGAATAAGAAGCGCGCATTGAGCAAACTGTTTACTCTGACCAATTGTAATTCTTAGATGAAAAAATGAATGAATAAAAATGCGTGCGTTTCGTCCCCAGAAAAACAGAGCACGTTGCAGGACATGTTTAACGTTGTAAAGAGCGGGGGGCTATACAAGCTTAAGGAAAAAGCGGCACACTAAATTAGGCAGCGCTCATTAATATTAAAACAGAAACTCCTTAGCCGCACCTACCGTTACCTTTTTCTCGTGATTTGGTTCCCAAATTTGCGAACGAAGATGCTCTACTTTGCGCTTCTTAATGAACCGGCTGTTTTGCATGAGCACTTTCAATGAGGTACGAGGATGAAGGCAACATTCTGAATAAATATTAGATTATTTCTACGCGTACGCCGGAACAGAATCTCGTTAAGAAAGTTGTACTCCGCATACGACAATGGCAGTGAAGGTCAAGATCGCGCAAGAAACACTCATTTTATAATGCATGCAATAAAGCGAGACTAGTGAGCTCAACGTCATTAAAGATACGGTTAAATCTTTATGGTATGCGATTACGGTTGAGCCGAATTTCGAAGTGATACGAAGTTTTAAAGAGTTCCGTTCCATACATAATGCATTAGGTACAACGCGTCTGATTTCGGGATGACTCGAGCGAACTCTTCCGGGCCGCGGCGGATGATGACATGCCGCGGGATCTCTTGAACTATGGCCGCGGCGTGCAGTTGGGAAATCGGCGTACTCAACCTTTGTTTTCCATGATACTGGCGGAGACCTGCTCACCCGAAACGGGCTCACTGCGGCGCTGGCAAGGTAGGTTAAGAAACGACCGTGAAGTTTTACGTTCTGTAAAAGGGTCCTCTCGACAAACTTGAGCCACGAAAGGTCAAGGAAAGCATCAGTGACTTCCTAAACCGAAGGTAACCACCATAAATAAACATGAATGTCTTATTTTCTCTGTAAGTGCTCCGGCTATCGTTTTGTTATGAATCATACAAATTTCACACGATACGAATATTTTAGGAAGTGTACCGGGAAATTCGTGTCATCGTGATTCTTCTGCATATATTACGCATTCACTCCGAGAACCCTGGATCTCAATGCGCTAATCTCGGCCGCGAGTTATACAAATAGTTAGGCCACGCGTTTCCATAGTTTATGACGTCACAGGTGAACCGCTTCTGGAATTCTAAGCTGGGATGACCCCCTAATTTATCTTTTATGTCATTTTCTGCCATCGCATGCCTCCATCCACTAGCACTATGGATCTGGGTATAGCTAAGTAATCCTCGGTAAAGCACTGTGGAGCCGGCCGCGCATAGTAACAGGGAACGAAACCTTTGAATCAAAAAAGTTGTGATCTGCTTGCTTTGCTTTATTTTGTGCCATCAACTTCACAATTCTTTCACTCGTGCCAAAAATAACCCACTGTCTATTCCAGAAGCGCAAAAGTGGTAGTATTACCTAAATTAGAACTTTTTTTTTTCATTCCATGTTAAACGTTTAACTGCCGTAATTTTAAACATGGCGGCTCCCTGCATTGACCGATGCAGGGAGCCGCCATGTTTGTAGCGCCACAGCCGCTACTGTGGACCATATTCAATATGGTCCACAGTAGCGGCTGTTACTGCTAGCAGCCTGCTTCGAAGCGACGAGGATGAAGACTGTGTCGACGGCGCCGGACATCAACGCTAATGCCCAGCGCCGAGCCATACGGTAAGACGTGAGGCAGAATTCCAATGGTCCCGAGTTCTAACAGTCTCCACACTGCACCCGCCATTTCTTGCCCCATAACCCTCGCCCATACCCCCTACCGCTTCTCTCTCAGCCGTGGCTATAGGTCGGGCCACGCATCCACTGGACGCACAGGCGCCCGAGGGGGCTGCCAGTCGACGCGCCGGCCACTGGCGACGTCTTCTTTCTTTTTGCAACTGTGCCAGCAGCAGCATCCGTTCTTGCCCCCGCATCCCCGATGAGTGCAGTACCGTTTATGTAGCATACCCCCGTCCATCGCACTTTCAGTTTGAGCCATTCTTCGTCTTCTTGTCCCATTTTCCCGGTGCATAGCAATATCAGGATAAACAGGAAAGTTCAGTAACAGGAAGAGCAGGAAAGTTCAGGACGACCGCCTCGGCCTTCCTTCAAATAAACTCTTTCTCTCTGTCGTCCGCTGCTTTCTACTCATTGCTAAGGCGGTTGGTTCTCTGCGTCCTCTTCTTTTGTTCCCGCCGCCGCTCATTTCCATTGCGCACAGTTCCCACGCGACTGTCGCGGTCGCGAGGCGAGCGTCTCCCTTCAATATGAAAGCAGCCTCGAAGGGACGAACGGCTAGCTTACATTCGCCACCCGACTTGAGTGGGCAATTTCTTTCGAGGAGTCAATCTTCTTTATCTTCATTTTGTTTTCGTTTCATTTCGCATTTCTTCAGGCGTGCTTCCAGTCCTCGAGACAAGAACAACAACTTTACAGGCAAAGACAGCAGCGGATTCCACCTACCAACCAAGACGTGGCGCCACGCAGGGACGACGCTAACGTTTTGCGCCGTGCGTGTCTCTCCCTATTCTGAGAAATATGCGCGCCTTCCGTCGGGTTCGTGGGTGGCAGAGTGGAGAATTCGTGAAGCTTCATTCGGCGAGCCAGCGCGAAGAATATTGTTCGTGGAATTCCGTTTCGCGTAACAAAGCAAAGTGAGGGAGGGGAAGGGGGTGGGGGATGCAACGCAAACGGTTAGGGAACTTCTTGCGGTCCGCGCTTCAGGCAATAATAAAGCGTAGGCGGGCACATATGTGGGCTGGAAATTGTCCCACATGATGAACGCCCGCACTATTTACGGCTCAGCAAACAGTGACGGTCGGCCGGAGGGTTGTCTATTACTGTTTCTGAAAAGTGGCCGTAGCCCTTTTGGATGGGTCTTCATGTAGCTGTGTCTCTACTATATCGCCCAATAGACTAATCGTAAATGAAAAGAAAAACGAGCATTTTTCGCTGCAGAATGCAGCCATATTCTCATTCGTGAAAGTTGGGCGACCAACCTGGTCACATAGAAAAGCAATATATAAATAGAAAAGAAGAGTCATGCATACATACATTCCCACAATGTGAAAAAGTGACGGAAGCCGCGGAATAACGTAACCGAGTGTTGTGCAACATCGATTCACCTGAATATCAACATTAAGATGATTTCGCATAACACCGTCATGTGAATGCGGACGTTACATCGAGCGAACAAACATAAAGAAACAGTGTCAGACTATATTTACTTCTTGCTAGCGCTAGAATCACCAAATACGGTGACTTACGTCTCTGTTCTGGAAACTTTTGAGAAGCAACACGCGCAATCTTCTTCGTTTACGCTCGAATTCGTAAATAAGATCGCATTTATTGGCCTGAATCATTCAACAAATAACGCGGCATCTCAACTGGCCTACTTGACCTGGGGCAAAAATGAGAACCCATCGCCTCATGCTCAAGTAGAAGTAAGGCTCAACAGTGACGCGGGCTTATTTCGCAGCCAAAATTTGTAAACAACAGTTAGGACGAACGAGGCAAACAACGCCAAACGTTTATTTGAACGATTCGCTCCAAGAAGTACGATTGTGTTGCGAAATTTTAGTAAGAGTACAACAAGGGTACAACGAAATCTCTTTTTCAAATTTGTTGAAAGATAAGTGCAGGTCATGGTACACACTAGTCATGACCACGCAAGGATGAAGACAGGAGGTTTGGGAAATCGGCCAGGCGACACGTATCGTACCAGAGATGGGCACTGGAGGGCGTCGCGATCGTCCTCCGTCTCTTGTCCTCCTCCTGCTGCGTGTGCTAAAAAACTTTCTCAAGACAAACCTATACAGTTTAAACATCATATAATGAGTCCATGATGATACATGCACGATAGTTGTGGGCACGACACCTATTATCGCCTTACGTGTTCATCATTTGGAAAGCACTGAACAGTTTTTTCGCTATTCATATAAAGAATAAGAAAGGCCCGGATATGTTGACCGTGACTCGGGAAAACCAAAGTATATCAGTACAGAAATAAAAACTGATTGATTGTTAGATTGATTGATTGATTGATTGATTGATTGTCCTCGCCAAACATATATAATGGCAGTCAGGAATGTGTAATGTTCGCTATGGCTTCACGGCAATATACGTTGACATACGCCGTCTCTAAAAACAGCCGCGTCACAACAAAGAGTTCGTTTAAGGCAAGGCCTGCACGAACAATGTGATGGGCTGTTTCTGTTGCCGATGCCACGCGGCATTTTTCACTTGCACCATAACCTTAACAAATCTTGTCCACTTTTCCAAAAACCTTCACGCCAACTGTTGAAGTGTCTAGTTGTTTGTTTTTTATGTCTTCAAATACCAAGCCCGTTGTTGCGTGGCCAGTACCCACAGGGTATCTTGCACTGAGTGTTCATTCCTTTTAGCTACGCGCGCGGTATTGCTTGTTCTTCTGTTTCTTCGTGTTTTTCGTTTTAGTGTCTTGTTATCTTCTGCACAGCAACATGCGAGCTATTGTGCCGCAGAGCACCCTCTGGCGAGCAGAGACAACCCGCGCAGAGAAGCCGTGCCTTCTCTGCGCGTGGCACACACACCACACGAAGCACAACAGCACAAGCAGACAGCCACGTGACACACTCAGCTTGCAACGACAACGATCGACAGCGCGCGCCGCACGACAACGCACAGGAAAGCAGCAAGCCTGGGAACAACGAGGGTAGGGAGGCGCGATGCGGCTACTAAGCCACTTTTCTCGCCGTGTAAGGAACAAATATATCTAGAGGGAAAACAGAGTGTCGGAAAATGGAAGAGAAAAGGGAAAAGGTAGGGCACGTTGTTTCATACTAAAACCACGAGGAGTTAATATGGCGTCAGTGTCTGCGTTCGCCACGTGCATGACGGCTAAACTAGTATGGCACCGATGCGGAATAGATGAATTTTTTCGTAAACTTCACTTTTCTAGCTTACAATGTCATTGTGGATCCTTCTGTTCAGCTTGAAGCCAAATTATTCATTGCAAATTGGTTAAACGGCGACGATTACATTTGTTCAAGCTCTGACTGATACCATCCGAATGCGAATAGTTCTTTCAAAATATCAAAAACAATCTACCTATAGTGCGCGTTACTGTTCAAACGTAATCTGTAATTAGCGACGCGCATGCTCTAAATTCTCACGATATGCTTAGGCACTGGTTATTACCTGGTACTAAAATGAATTGGTCGTGAAGGTTAAAGAGAAGAGGCAGCTCCGAGAAAACATTGCGAGCCAAACACGCAGCATAAGTGGAGCTCAAGTAACAAACAAATACGGCTTTAGTAACAGCACAGAGTAGTACAACAAATTCATGCCATGTCATACATCTAGCCACGTGACACCCATGGTGAACCACGGTTGTTCATCGACTGTAGCTCCTGACTTCTGGTCGTGAGCTTAGTATGGACGTCTGCGGGGTAAGGGAACGTCTCCTTCGTTCTGATGTTTAGGCGCCAGCTTTTTCGACAATACCTCTCTGTCTTTCCTATCAATACAATCTACCTAATTTCCGAACACGGGGTCGAAGGAAGTTTCGTTTCTCCTCAGTTCTTAACATTTGCTTAGTCCATTCACTCTTCATTTCCGAATACGAACTACGGCCTCAAATTACGCCATGCCACCGTCCTTCGCTTACGAAAAGGGCCTGCCAAAAACGAAAGAACTGCGGCAGCACCCGTCAGGAAACGCCTGCGCATGACCCAGCGCCGTTCACTAAGACGAGACGCCTGGCTGACTGCCAGACTAAACGAGGGTGTCCAGTGCAAGACAATGCGGCGGTCGAAGTTCCTTTTACTTTTATCTTTCTCTGTCTGCCAGATATCACCGGAACAATTAACGCGCCCACTCGAGAGTGACTGCTAGAAAGCACGACGATGCGAAGTTAGTGTTTGTGTTTTCGATGTCGTTTCAGTGGCCGTTTCAAGTTTTCACTCAGTCATTTTTATGTGATTCGAAACAATTTCGAGTTTAAAGAAGAACACAGAGTTGCTTCGAAGGGAGAGGTTTCGTGGAGAAATCAACGACAGCATGTCTTGTGCACGCTACGGGCATTAAAGAAAAATAATTTCAAGCACAACGCCACTGATTTTTTACACCTGATAATGCTGTATATACAACAGTAGAAAACATTTTTAAAAAATTGCATAAAAGATAGCTCGACGATTATTTTGCTGAGGCTTCAACGCACCCGCAGCCTCACGCTTGCACTAAATTTGCGTGCCGTAGTGGATTCAATCAGCCTGTGCTACGAGGCAACTGCTCTGCGATGTTGTAACAATCCCACGAGGCAGCTCTACTGTGAGCGTTTAGGAATGAATATTTGAGGCTATTACTCATTAAGGTGAGTCTGGACATACCCAACTTTCGCGATCACAAGCGGTTTAGTGCAGATACGTTTGACGTAATCGCGCGACCATTTCCACAAAGTTCAGATGCTTAGATTTCCTCTGCTTCATCTTAGCGTCGCCGATCGGAAAGCACCCTAGCAAGATGATTTTCCTGGCGTTCCTAGATCTATAGTTGAATAATCTGATACTAAAAATCAAGCTCTATTCTGAAGAATGTGAAGGACCAAACATTAATGTTGGCAAAGCGGGTCCCAAATGTACAATAATTATACCGAAATCTAATTATTCGCATCGTTTCTGATTTGCTTGAGCTGAGTAAGAATGATTAGGCGGGCGCTTACAGAACGAATGAAACACAAACGGTCAACCAAATAGTGGCTGTTTAAAGGCACTGGGATCTCTATACGAAGTGTATCGCGATATTATTCTGTACTTATTTAATCAGGTAGCACCAGGTATTTACGTTAAGCTTCGCGCCGAGCACAGCCGCACGCTCTCAAGCTGCAGGCGAATGCGAGCGACGTACACACAGAAGCGTTCACTTTAAGCTTGGCAAAATCATTCAGTCTCTAGAAATGCATTAGTCTAGCGAGACAGAAAGACATTAATGCGTTTAGCGAAATAGCTTACAGTTTCTAAATAGCGCGCCTGCTATGATTTCTTGCGTTGGTAATGTGTTTTTAGTGCTATAAAACGACCCATTTCGCATATATCCGGGCACACAGAAAAAAAAAAGCATAAAGCCAGCCATTGAGCTAGGCGAGCGAACACTGACCACTGCAAGCTCATGCCTTTGCCGAAACTAATATCTGGCGAGTGTCTCACGACTTCGCACGGCAAAGTTATAGTTACAAAAGTGTTGAACGCTGTGTATGCATGTAACCTCCGTATATCTTGGACAGATAGCCTGACTGCCTTCTTTCGCAGAATCCCTAGACACGACGCCGCAGGCGTTATTTTAGGCGTAACGAAGTTCGACCTTAGTTACGGAGATTGCAAGAATAACAATAAAATGCACTGAACTTGAAGAAAAAAACGCAAGTGCGAGTTACTCTACAACCTAGAGAAGCGTCCAGCGCTTACCGACTCGTGCTTAATTAACGTGGCGTAGCCTGACAATGCTTCTACCAAGTCAATGCGTAATTAATGACTGCCGTAAAGCTTGGACTAGCTTTTCTGTCACGCTGAAAAAAAGCAACAACTTAGTAGTGCTGCAAAGACAAGGAAAGATACACGGTGGAACCACACGCGGCATTATGTGTTGTCACTGTGTATTCGTCCTCGCTTCGTAGCGCCACTAAATTTTCCGATAACTAAGCGCTCTGGCTATGGCCAGAGAGAGCGACTAATATACGGGCCATCATATGATGGCCCGTATATTAGTCGCTCTCTCTGGATAGCACGCTGAGCTCCTATAGCGTCTAGCGATGTAGTAAGGGCAAGCTCAGGTGTCGCCATCCATTGTTTTCCGAGAAACACAATTCGCCATTCCAGGAAGACTGCACAGAGGAAAGGGGAAGGTGGGGGACGGGGGGGGGGGGAGGGGGGGGGGAAGCGGCGGCGTGCGGCGCAATCGCTGCGGGGATGCAGCATCAGCAGCAGCAGCAGTGTGAGATACTAACGAATCCCTTGAGGATTTGCAAGGTGCCCTGGGTAGGCCGACCCCGTTCCAGCGGGACTCGAGACTGCTTG